>NC_053025.1:187535273-187665325 GCF_003073215.2 Triticum urartu | reverse complement strand
CAACCCGAAGAAGCAATCACCGGAAAAGAAGCACACAACATAGTAAACAACCAACACATCAACATGGCATGATGCACAATCAAGTATGATGCATGACCGGTTTAAAGAAGCATGTCATGGCAAAGAGCACAAGCAATCCTACAAATTAAGTGGAGCTCAATATGCAACGGGTTGCATATTGACGAAACACCACATCAATTATTTAGTTCTCTCTCGTTTATGTACCCCAACAATATTAAATGTTGTTAAACATGGCAAGAGGGTGAAGCAAAACAAAACTACCTATCTAGGCAAGTTTAAATGAGGCCGGAAGCAACGAACAACAATTCCGGAAACTCCCCATGAGCATATTATAGATTTGGTACTGTTCTGCCCTAAACACAATTTTAGATTTGTTAAACATGCAAGATGATGCCCCCATGTTAAACTAGGCAAAATTCTACCCCATTTACATATAAAGATTATTAAAAACGGAGCTACGGTTATTTAGTTATGAATTAAATCATTTTAGCATGGCATAGGAGCAAATTAATGCAAACAACATTTTAAATATTTTAAACAAGGATGAAAGTTGGATATTATTAATCTACACAAAATTCTGAACAAGTTTCATATATAAAACATTTTAATCCGATGCACGGTTAGTGAGTTGTTAAATGCATGAACTAGGGGGACTAATCTGCAAAACTGGCAATCTCTGGATAAATGGGCAAAATCGTTCCGCAGGAAAAAACATGAATCGGGCCGAATCTGAACAGTGCACTGGGCAGGCCAACAAGAGTAAAAAAACAATAGGAGGGGGCGCTGGGGTTCGGCTCACCCAGGGCCTGGCCCAGTCGGTGGAGGAGGAAGCAGGCCGAGGCGGGGGCGGCGCGCTGGGCCTTGGCGCCATCGTGGCCCACGCGTGGGACGACGGAGGACGAAGCGGGCCGGAGGGGCAGGCCAGCTGGGCCTGGATCCGGGGCCCACGTGGAAGGAGGCGGAGGCGGTCAACGGAGCGCTCGTCTCCCTCCATCCCGATCGGATCGGGGACGCAGGGGCGGCGGCGCCCGATGGTCAACGGCGAAGCGGATCGGGGCTCTCCCGATCCCGTCCGGCGGCGGCGGCGTGAAGGAGCTCCGGCAAGGCAGTTGGAAGACCTCCGGCGAGGCAGGGAGGCAAAGGAGCACCGGATCCGGCGGGGCTCGCCTCCCCGGGGCCGGATCTGGCCATGACGAGACGGCGGCGCTAGGGATGCGGGATCCGGCGAGGAACGAGGTCGGCGAGTGGCGTCGGCGGGCGGCCGGCGTCAAGACGGCATGCGGCGGCGCAAGGGAGGATGGAGAAGGCGGCGAGCGGGCGCGGCTCTCCGCGGGCGGCGGCGAGGTTGGGCCCCGCGGGCTCGATCTGGGCTCGCGGGCCGGCGGCGAAGTGGGGCAGCGCGGTGCCATGTGGCGCAGTGGGATGGGAGGAGGGAGGCGGTGGTGATGACGTGGCGCCTTCTGATTGGCTCGAGTGAGGTGGCGCGCGGGGCGGATATGTCCGGTGCAGCGCGGACGCGTCCGGTGGCGCGGGGAGGAGTGGATCTAGGGTTTAGACTGCGAAATGATCCGAAATTTCAGGGAGGGGTGCTCTTTTATAGGTAGAGGGAGCTAGGAGAGTCCAAATGAGGTGCGGTTTTTGGCCACGTGATCGTGATCGAACGACCGAGATGATGGAGCAGAGTTAGGTTGGTTTTGGGCCAAATTGGAAGGGTGTTGGGCTGCAACACACACGAGGCCTTTTCGGTCCCTCGGTTAACCGTTGGAGTATCAAACGAAGTCCAAATGGTACGAAACTTGACAGGCGGTCTACCGGTAGTAAACCAAGGCCGCATGGCAAGTCTCGGTCCAATCCGGAAATGTTTAATCCCCACACACGAAAGAAAGGTAGAAATGACCACCGGAGAAGAACGGAACACCGGATTGCAAAACGGACAACGGGGAAAAAGCTCGGATGCGTGAGACGAACACGTATGCAAATGAAATGCGCATGATGACATGATATGCAATGCATGACACGCAAGGAATGACAAGGCAACGCCAGCGAATAACTGAACGACACCTGGCATATCAGTCTCGGGGCGTTACATGGGTCCTAGTAGTCAGGGGGGAAATGTTTTTTGCACAAGATATAGTGGCCCGTCCGGTGGGTCCCTGCTGTCAGGTGGAGGAACCATTATTTTCTGCGTAATAAGGAGGCACTTCCTTGCTCCGGCCGTGGACCCATCTGTCAAGCTCTCCATGAACAGTACTCTTTCGATGGAAGCTGTTCCTTGACCACATTGACCATGCCGCGCCGAGAGCACCAAGGCGGTGGACGACGACGACGCCTAGGAAGGGGACGACGCGGAGCCAGGGAAGACGCGATAGTTGATGCCCACGCAGAGAGGAGTACGAGGGTTCACTTGTTCGGCTGTGGTGTGGGGTTGTCGTCGCCGCAGGGCCTGGCCAGCGATGGGAGTAGTAGGGGTAAGTGAGGCCTCCGCGACAGCATAGCCGGCCACTTGAGGCAAGAGCACATGGTCGTTTGGACGACTAGAGCAAGAAAATCAGAGGTTGAAGAAGCAGAACGACTGTTGGATGTTATCAATCTAACGGTCACTAGTGATAGTATCGTTTGTTGATTAAGTTGACAAAGCCCTCCGTCCACGTCAACTTAGTAGGCCCACAAGTCAGTCTCCCATATGGTGGGTCCCAGCTAGCAGGGGTATTCATTTTTTGTGCGTAATAAGGAGGCACTTCCTTGCGCGCGAAGATATAACTGGTGGGTCCGAGCTATCAGCGGGGGCAACGGATTTTTCACGAAATATAGAGGCCCTTCCGATGGGTCCCAGATGTCAGGTGGAGGAATCATTATTTTGCGTGTAATAAGGAGGCATTTCCTTGTGTGGAGCCATGGAACTAGCTATCAGCCTCTCTATGTACAGTCCACTTCCGACGGATGTCCTTTGTTGACCACGTTGACCACGCCATGCTGAGAGCACCAGGGCAATGGACGACGGCGAGGCCTACGAAGGGAATGACACGGAGCCGAGGAAGACACGGCAGTGGCTGCCCAGGCGGTGGTGAGTACGAAGATTGACTGGTTCTGCTACCATCACCGGAATATAACAGGAGGTGTGGGTGATTAGAGGGATAGCCATGCCAGGGATGCGAGTATGGTGGGGCCGTGAGGCCTGCCCGGCAGCACAGCCGGCCACCGGAGGCAGGAGCAGGCGGTTCGGCCGGCGCTCGTTTGAGCGGTTGGAGCATGAAAATCAGAGATTGAAGAAGCACGATTGACGTTAGATTGACATCTAACTGTCTAACGATGGCAGAGTTGATTGTTGACTAGCTTCCTTTTTTAGAAACCTTGTGTACACATGAACTTAGTAGGCCCACAAGTCAGCCATCCGTGGCAGACAACATAGAGCCCATTTGCTATTTTTAATAATATGTAGCCCATTTGCTAATTCTTTAGTAATTTATTACATCCCATCTTCTACCCAGGACCATGGTCAAAAAGTTCAACCTTATTTTTCATATTTCGGTGGAGTCCGAACTGTTGTAATCCCGAAATGATAAACATTTATTTATTAGGAACTTATTGATTTGGCAAAAAAATTGTTTTGTTTTTGTAAGAAAATAAGACATGGGACAATTGAGTTGGTTTAAGGGAAAACTGGTGGTAAAAAAATCAGCGCTGGGAGGGAAAACAACAACAAAAATAAGGATGTAAATATGAAAAGGGAACTTTATGTATTTTCAATATAATGATACGTGTATATGAACTAGTAAAATTATAGGTAGAGAACAGAAAACGGAAGTAGGACGTGGTGTTTCAAGAAGAAAATAGAACTAGGCCGTTTGTTTGAATCAGTAAAATACTCCCTGCGGATGTTCTAAGACAAAATATAACTAATGCTGGCGGGCCAGAGGCCAGTAGATACCTTGGATCTTTGTGCCCCATTGTCGTCATGGGCTGGGCCTGTTAAAAACAAAACCAAGCCTAGGCAGTCTACTGCCTAGTTGAAACTTGCTCGACCTAAAAAACCAATATACCTACTCAATAAACGAGAGAATTCTGCAAGTACAGACTTTTAACTGGGATCCAACAGGTATATTGTTCTTTCATCGTGATAATAAGTGCATGAACTTGTTTCGAAAATTTTGGATAACTGGGAATTCAAACGGCAGGTGCTTATGCTACCCGTCAAATAAAATAAGGTGCCTAAAAATTCGTTTTGAAACAAATGATTCAACTTTATATCCACGTCGACCCTCGGCATGATGGTTGTAAGCAAATGCCAAGTTCATACCGAAAGATCATTAACAACAATACCAACTTGCAAACGACAAGGTAGTATAAGTACCAATACAAAACTAACTTATAATATTTTTAGTCCTGGCCCCAGTGTTCGTCTGGTAGAAAATCTTGTAGAGGACCAGCTCATGCTGCTTCTCTTGCTCTAGGTCCCTGAGGTGGTACTAGTGCATCACCAAGTTGGTCCTCTGCTAGTCGAAGTTCTTGTTGGTGTGCAACACCAGAACCTTTTTCCTTCTCGTCTGCCGGTCGGTGACCATCACCGGCATGGTATTGCCGGTCTTGTGCCACATGCGTGCATGCCGCACTCTGACTGTATCTGGCGACGTGTCCACGTGCCCCTTTTAAGCGCACTGCAGTTGCGCTGGAAGAATTGCTTGCTTAGGCCACTTAGTGTGATACCTACAGTATTGTCGAATATATGTTTTAGTGTACGTAGTTAGCATTTTCCTAACATCTTTGTCATGTTGCAGTCACTTGTTTCACTTTTTATTAACTGTCATTGTAATTTCTTCAATAGGTCTGCGTCTAAAAAGAAAAATAGAGCTATAAACAAAGGAATATGTTTGTGCAAGTAGACGGTTGATCGGTGTCTTACCTGGAAGTTTCTCAGGATGGGTGTAGCATATGTTGTGCTCGCCATTCATGGTTGGTACGAACAAATCGATGAGAGGGTGAGATCTCACACTGTCAGCACTCACTTTGGCCTCAAGATGCTCACTCAGCACATGTTCCGTGGGATCAGACTTGACGCCAGCCGGCAGCACCGGCCAATCCTTCTTGGACTTGCATCAGTTAATTCAAGTTATATGGTACTCAATGTATTATCAATTGATTGTTTTAAGTGAATGATGAAAGATTTCGACAGATAAGTGGTACTCCAAATCTGAAGTCCTCAATACCCAAACACGCCGCCGGGACTCTTGTGTCACCTCATGTGCAGTGTGTTGTCACATTAATTCAGTGTGAGGACATGATGAATAATTTGACCTATGTATAGTAGTACTGCTACAGTACTACTTAGTTGTTGTCACATTTTGGCCATAGGTTTAACCAAAAAAATGTCAATGCATGTCACCGAAAATTATTCCATTGGAAACTATGTTCAAATACGAATAAAATGATATAATTTTTTGTGACATGCATTAACAATTAATTAGTAAAATTTATGGTCAAAATTTGACACAAATTACGGAGGGGACCAATAAACCAGGGGGGAGGTAGTAGTACGAGTAGCACAATATACGGTATAGAGGACTAGTACAAATTTAGAAATGGGGTAAGAAATTACAACGCCGTGTGACACACTTTGTAGGCTACATGAGTAATACAAAAAATAATTCCCATTGGACAACACTATCACCAACAAGTACACACTTGAAGCCTAATTGATATATATCTATATATATAAGATAGGTTCCGGGTCGGGGAACCTGGCATTAGCAGGGTGGATGTCATTCTTCTTTTTTCATTTGATTCCATTCGTAGTAGGATCCTACTCTTTTGTAGCTATGTATTGATGAACTGTTGTTTTCATGTTGTAGCTTTTGGCGAGTGTAAGCCTTTATCTTGTATTCTCATCTATTTAGTACATGGTATGTTGTAATGATATCCACATTCTATGCGCTCGAAATGCACTAGTGCCCCAATCATGAATTCATCACGTGATTAGGATAGAATCGCGTCTTGGTCACTACAGGTTTGCTGGAACCCATAATATGACATTTGGCACGCAAGGTAGGGGTGCACCGGAGCTCCACCTCTCCGCTCATTCCGCCCCTCGCCCACTTCGTCTCTTCATTCGGCCCTCATGACAGGCGCCACCCCACTGGCTAGATTAACGGGCGCGCACGAAGGCACCATGGGCCTCCGGGCCTTCACCCACGCCTTAAGACAGGTGCAGTGGCCGCACAAGTTCAAGACGGATATGCTGCCTCACTACGATGGCGCGACGCATCCAGCCGCCTTCCTGCTGGTGTATGAGGAGGCCGTTCGGGAAGCCGGAGGAGATGACAGGGTCATGGCCAACTAGTTCCCCATGGCCCTGGCTGTCGTGCCGCGTGCCTGGCTGCTCAGCCTGCAAGGATCCTTGGTGGTCTCCTGGGAAGAGCTGTGGTCTCTTCGTCGCACACTTCGCAGCACCAGCACCCCTCGCCGTTGCAGCCATACTGGGCGGCTCGCGGGCACCGCCCTTAGATCGCCACGTCAAGCAGTTCTTCCACCAAGTGGGCGCCGCCTCTGTGCAGCAGGAACCTCCCCTGAGATGGGTGGTGCCCAAGGCCGACCTCAGCTTCGACTCAGGGGACCGTCCGGTGACCACCACTGGCTCGAGTGAGCTCTTGATGCTTTGCACACCCACCATTTGCAACAGGGAGGTAACCAAGAGCCTTAACGACGACGGGGTTGGCCTCAATGTGCTCTCCATGAAAGCTTTCGGCTTGCTGCACATACCGCACGGCCGGCTCCATCACACCAAGCCCTTATCTGGAGTTGGCGGCGGTTCCACCAGCCCCCTAGGGCAGATACGCCTCCCAGTCACCTTCGGTACTCGTGAGAACTTCCGCACCAAGCTTATCGACTTCGACATCACTAGCATAGGCCTCCCGTACAACGCCAACCTCGGGTACCCAGCCCTGGCTCAGTTCATGGCAGCAACCCACCCTGCATACAACCTCATGAAGATGCCGGGGAGCAACGGCGTCCTCACCGTGGCTGGAGACACCAAGGTGGCCATGGTAGCCCTCAAGCTCGCCTTTAGGGCCATGGCGGCGGTGGACCCAGCAGGCAAAGTAGCACCTGGGACCCAAGGGGCTGCGCTGGTGAAGAAGAAGCAATTGTTCCCCCAACATCAGGCCAAGACGAAGCAGGTGCCAATCGATGAGGACGGGACCTCAGGAGCCACCTTCACCATAGGTGCCGACCTCGCCCCAAACGAAGAAGAGGTGTTGGTGAACTTCCTGCGCGCGAATAAGGAGGTATTCACGTAGGAGCCCAAGCAGCTAGTTCGGGTCTTGAGGGGGATAATTGAACATCACCTAAGGGTGTGCCCGAATGTGCGCCCGGTGAAGCAGAAGGCATGGAGACAGTCCGCAGAGAAGAAGTCCTTTATCGTCCAGGAGACCCGCAAGCTGCAAGATGCAGGTGTCATCCGCGAGGTTCAGAACCCAGAGTGGCTGGCGAACCCGGTGGTCGTGCCCAAGAAAGGTGGGAAGGATGCATGTGTGTTGACTTCACCGACCTCAACAAGGCCTGCCCTCAAGACCCGTTCCCGCTCCCGCGCATTGATCAGATCATTGACTCCACCGCCGAGTGCGACTTGCTGTGTTTCCTAGATGCTTTCTCAGGTTACCACCAGATCAACATGGCGGTGGAGGACTTAGAGAAGACGGCTTTCTTAACCCCGTGCGGGGTGTACGGCTACACCTACATGCCGTTCGGGCTACAAAACACTGGAGCGATCTTCCAGCGGCTGATGCACATCGCTCTAGGCCAACAGCTCGAGAGGAACGCTGTCACACCCTCAATGCGACTATATCTCCCACGTGTCGAGGCACGACTTAGAGGCATAATCGCATTGAAGGCATATGTCGCAAGTTAGGCAATCTTCACAACATCCCATGTAATATAATAATGAAAGGGGAGATAACATAGTTGGCTTGCACTCGCCACGTCAATCAAGTACATAAATAACATTACATCATCCAAATACTCATGGCCTGACTACGGCGCCAAAATAAAAGAGAACACAACATGCGACACGGTCCCAATCACCCCCAACTGGGCACCACTACTAATCATCGAGAAAGGGAACATAGTAACGTTGAGAATCTTCGTCGAACTCCCACTTGAGCTCATACGCGTCTCCTGGAGCGGAATCATCAGGCCCTGCATCTAGTGTAATAGTAATCTGTGAGCCACAGGGACTCAGCAATCTCGCACCCTCGCGATCAAGACTATTTAAGCTTATAGGTATGGCAAGGTATATATGAGTGGAGCTGCAGCAAGCGACTAGCAAGTATGCTGGCTAACTTATTCGCAAAAGAGAGCGAGAAGAGGAGGCAAAGCGTGAGCGAGAAACTAGAGAACAACCTGCGCAAACATTACTCCATCACCGTGTCCACTTCCCGGACTCCGCCGAGAAGAGGCCATCATGGTAACATACTCAGTTGATTCATTTTAATTAATTAAGGTTCAAGTTATCTACAACCGGACATTAACAAATTCCCATCTGCCCATAACCGCGGGAACGGCTTTCGAAAGTTCAAATCCCTGCAGGGGAGTCCCAACTTAGCCCATGACAAGCTCTCATGGTCAACGAAGGAATAGACCTCCTCCCAAGATGTTCCGATCAGACTCGGTATCTCGGTAATTCAAGACACTTCGACAGGTTAAAACAAGACCAGCAACACCGCCCGAATGTGCCGACAAATCCCGATAGGAGCTGCACATATCTCTTTCTCAGGGCACACTCAGATGAGCCAGACGTCGGGTAGGCCACCCCAGAGTTGCCCCTGGTAGCCCCGGACATCGCTCGGTTGGACCAACACTCAAAGGAGCACTAGCCCGGGGCGGGGGGAAATAAGATGACCCTTGAGTCTGTAGAACCCAAGGGAAAGAAAAGGCTAGGTGGCGGATGGTAAGACCAATGTTGGGCATTGCTGGAAAAGCTTTAATCAAGGCGAACTATCAAGGGATTCCCATTATAACCCAACCGCGTAAGGAACGCAAAATCCGGGAACATAACACCGATATGACGGAAACTAGGGCGGCAAGAGTGGAACAAAACACTAGGCGAGAGGCCGAGCCTTCCACCCTTTACCAAGTATATAGATGCATTAAGATAACATAGCAATATAATGATATCCCAACAAATAAATAAATGTTCCAACAAGGAACGGCCTTCAATCTTCACCTGCAACTAGTAACGCTATAAGAGGGGCTGAGCAAAGCGGTAACATAGCCAAACAACGGTTTGCTAGGACAATGGTGGGTTAGAGATTTGACATGGCAATTTGGGAGGCTTGAAAGCAAGTGGTAGGCACCGTAGCATTGGCATAGCAAAAGAGCGATCAAACTAGCATAGCAAAGATACTAGTGATTTCGAGGGTATGATCATCTTGCCTGCTCAGTTGTCAGAGTTGACTGAATCCTCAAAAGCAAACTCAACGGGCTCCTCGTTAGCGAACTCGTCTCCCAGCTCTACCAAAACAAGAAAAACAAGCAACAAGGGCACAATCAACCACGTGCGAGACCAAGCAATATGATGCAACGATGATATGCTATGCGGAATGCGATGCGGGATGCAAAATGCAAGATATGATAGGAAATGCATGAACCTGGCCTCAACTTGGAAAACCAAGTGTGCCACTGGAAATATGAGATGAAATCGCTTGAAAACGATATAAAGAACGCCGGAATCGGAGTTACGGTTTGGAAATGGCAAGCGATTCAAATATGACACCGGTCTGCGATTTACAGCAAGTAGCCATCTAAATGCAATGAGATGAACACGCTACAGCACCCAAACATGACAAGAAAATACATGGGAGGGATGCACACAAGATGCTTAACAAAAGTATAGCACTGACCTACGGCCAATTCATCCATTAACAGGTTCAAACAAGCATGGCAAAAATGCATATGGCAAACAGATCTCAGACTTGGTGAAATTAACACTTGTCTGGAATTTCAGATCAGGTAGCCCTCTTCGGAGCAACAAAACTATATGCTACAGGACCTAAACATGGCAAAGTAAAACATGGCATGGAGCTACTCAAAGAACTTAACAAAAGTCCCTTAGTGGCCTTGAGCCAAAAGGGATCAGAAAATACAATTGCAAGCATGTGCACATAGCAAAAACATAATCAGTTTTCATACTTAGTGAAAATTGGAGCAAGCTGAAATATATCTCAAGTAGGCATGTTTACGAGCTCGATGCACTCACTACGGTGCAAGTCATGGCAAGACAAGCATACATCCATTAAGAAGGCACAAAATTCAATCTAGACATGGCAAGAACAATAGCATAGCATGCATGGATCAACTACAACATCACCGGCAAAATTGCAAACAAGTTGACAATCTGCCCAGATTCACAAAGTAGCAAAAGTAGAGCTCGATTGACTCAAGCTAGGTTGCTTCATTATTGCAAACAAAGACTTGGATGGATATAGCACTACAATATTCACAAAACTCCCTTACTGATCATCCTCAAAAGACGCACGGATCACTAGGAAACAACAAGAACATATGGCATCATGAGATAAACAGCTCCAGGACTTAGTGAAATTGCTAAGTCCCTGAAAACAGAATTACTAAGTGCACCACTTTGCAAGCTTGCACAAGTCACCACACACATCACAAAAATACATGGGTTGCACCTCTGGAAAGATGACAAAACCCTTAACAAAACACATGTAGAGCATCAGGGCATAGCATGCACACATTAATCATGGCAAAAATGACAAAAACCTAAACAGAGTAGCAGATCTGACAATTATCTCAAGTAGCCCTCTTCTAACAGCATTTCGGGCATCAAGATGAGCTGAAATGAAAATGATGCAATGGAATGAAATGATGTACTCTCTAAGATGAACATTTTGATGTGCTATATGCATGAATCGGAGCTACGTATGCAAAGTTACGGAGCCGAGAACAGGAGCACTTGAATTGAAAATCTCCGGGACTTAGTGAAAAATGCAACCTCCGGATTAGGGTTTACTGTAGCAACCGAATCTGGATCCGATCTCGCCGGGGCACGGACGCCGAGGTTCACCGGAGGAGAAGAGGAGGCCGGGCGGCTGCTTGCCGGCGAGGAGAGTCGAGGACGGCGGCGGCGGAGCTCGGCTCCCGCGGCGGAAGACGGCGAGGCGGCGCGCGGCGTAGCGGCGGAGGAGCGGGTGCGCCGACGCGGAGGGAAGGCGGGGCGTGCGGGCGCGAGCCTCTGGCGCGGGGCGCGATGTAGCGGGCCGAGGAGGGCCGCGGATGGGCCGGACGGGCCCGCGCGGGTGGCGTGCGGCGGTGGGGCGGCGCCAGTAGGAGCGCGCACGTGGTGCGGGGGGTGAGGCGTACGATTTCGTCCGGTGCCGACATTGTCCGGTGCGCGCGAGGGGATTTTGTTTGAGAAGAGGAAGGAGATCCGAAACGAGAGGGGACTATATAGAAGGCATAGGAGGAGCTAGGAGAGTCCAAATGAGGTGCGGTTTTCGGCCACGCGGTCGTGATCGAACGATCTAGATGATGGAGAAGGCTTAGGTGGGTTTTGGGCCAAATTGGAAGGGTGTTGGGCTGCAACACACACGAGGCCTTTTCGGTCCCTCGGTTAACCGTTGGAGTATCAAACGAAGTCCAAATGGTACGAAACTTGACAGGCGGTCTACCAGTAGTAAACCAAGGCCGCTTGGCAAGTCTCGGTCCAACCCAGAAATGTTTAATCCCCACACACGAGAGAAAGGTAGAAATGACCACCGGAGGAGAACGAAGCGCCGGAATGCAAAACGGACAACGGGGAAAATGCTCGGATGCATGAGACGAACGCGTATGCAAATGAAATGCACATGATGACATGATATGCAATGCATGACACACAATCAATGACAAGGCAACAACAGCGAATAACTGCACGACACCTGGCACATCGGTCTCGGGGCGTTACAAACGCTGAGGCCTACGTCGACGACATTGTGGTGAAATCTCGGGAGGCAAGGTGTAACACCAACGATGCGGCTATATCTCCCACGTGTCGAAGCACGACTTAGAGGCATAACTGCATTGTAGGCATGTCGCAAGAGGGGTATTCTTTACACATCCCAGGTACTGAATAAGAAAGATGGACGAAGTTGGCTTACAATAGCCACTTCACACAATACATAAATATAGCATTACATCATCCATAATATAATCAAGGTCTGACTACGGAACCAAAATAAAGACAACCCCAAATGCATCTAGTGATCATCTGGAAAGGAAACATAGTAACGTCCTGAATCCTCGTCGAACTCCCACTTGAGTTCAGTCGCATCCCCTGGAATGGCATCATTGGCACCTGCATCTGGTTTTGGAAGTAATCTGTGAGTCACGGGGACTCAGCAATCTCACACCCTCGCGATCAAGACTATTTAAGCTCATGGGTAGGAAAAGGTAGTGAGGTGGATCTACAGCAAGCACTAGCATGCATGGTGGCTACCTTACGCAAAAGAGAGCGAGAAGAGAAGGAAAAGCACGGTCGAGAAGCTACAAATATCAAGAAGTGATACTAAAACTACTTACGTTCAAGCATAACACGAGACCGTGTTCTCTTCCCGGACTCCGCCGAAAAGAGACCATCACGGCTACATACGCGGTTGATTCATTTTAATTAATTTAAGTGTCGTTTTCTACAACCGGATATTAACAAATTCCCATCTGCCCACAACCGCGGGCACGACTTTCGAAAGTTTAAAACCCTGCAGGGGTGTCCCAACTTAGCACATCACAAGCTCTCATGGTCAACGAAGGATATTCCTTCTCCGAGGACGACCCAATCAGACTCGGAATCCTGGTTACAAGACATTTCAACAATGGTAAAACAAGACTAGCAAAGCCGCCCGATGTGCTGACAAATCCCGATAGGAGTCGCACGTATCTCGTTCTCAGGGCACACCAGATAGGTCAAGCTACGAGTAAAACCAACCCTTGAGATGCCTCGAGGTGGCCCCGGAGGCTGCCCCTTTCGGACCAACACTCAGAGGAGCACTGGCCAGGGGTGGGGGGGGGTTTAAAATAAAGATGACCTTCGGGCTCGCGAAAACCCAAGGGAAGGTTATAGGTTGTTAGGAAAATATAAAACCAAGGTTGGGCCTTGCTGGAGGAGTTTTATTTAAGGCGAGCTGTCAAGGGGTTCCCATTATAACCCAACCGCGTAAGGAACGAAAAATCAAGGAACATAACACCGGTATGACGGAAACTAGGGCGGCAAGAGTGGAACAAAACACCGGGCATAAGGCCGAGCCTTCCACCCTTTACCAAGTATATAGATGCATTAAAGTAAACAAGATATAATAATGGTATCCCAGAAATAAACATGTTCCAACAAGGAACAAACTCCAAACTTCACCTGCAACTAGCAACGCTATAAGAGGGGCTAAGCAAAGCGGTAACATAGCCAAACAATGGTTTGCTAGGACAAGGTGGGTTAGAGGTTTGACATGGCAATATGGGAGGCATGATATAGGAAGTGGTAGGTATCGCGGCATAGGCTTAGCAATAGAGCAAGCAACTAGCAAGCAAAGATAGAAGTGATTTTGAGGGTATGGTCATCTTGCCTACAAAGTTCTCTGAGTTAACGTAAGCTTGATCCTCGTAAGAGTACTCAACGGGTTCCTCGATCACGTACTAATCTCCCGGCTCTACCCAAGGCAAGAACACAAGCAAAAGAAACCACAATCAACCACAGTGCAATGCGCAAGGAACATGATGCAAAACATAGCATGATATGCGGGATGTAAAATGCAATGCATATGCGTGCTCCTGAAGGAAAAGATTGAACCAGGCCTCAACTTGGCAGCCAAGAGCGCCGCTGGAAAGATGAATTGATTTCGGTCAAAATCAATATAAAGATCACCAGAATCGGATGCACGGTTTGCAAATGGCAAGCAAAACAATAATGGCACTATTCTGCGATTAACAGCATGATGCCATCTAAAATGCAACAAGAAAATAAGCTACTGCACTCTAACATAGCAACAAAGCACATGGCAGTGATCCACTCAAGATGCGTGACAAAAGATGAACACTGAGATACATCATAGCAGGCTCAAACAAGCATGGCAAAAGTGCAAAAGATAACAGCATCACAGACTTAGTGAAAATAACAACATGCCAGGAATTTACATCAGGAAGCAATGTTTAGAGAAAGATAACCACATGCTACAGAATCAGATCATAAAAAAGCAAGGCATGGAATGAATCTACTCAAAGGATCCGAAAATATGATGACACCCATGTAAACATAGCAAGTTTCATTAACAGATTCAGACTTAGCAGAAAACTGGACATGGCAAAGCAGAGTTACGTAGGCATGTTTGCGAGCTCGATGTACTCACCACAAGGCATTGCATGACAAACTAAGAATACACCCAGCAATAGGACATGATCAAGAAGCTAAGCATGGCAAGAACAATCTCATAGCATGCATGGATCAACTACAACAACCTTGGCAAAATTGATTAACACGTAACCAATCTGCCAGAAACATTTTATAGCAAAAGTAGAGCAAGATTGAGTCATGCTAGGGTACTCTATAATTGCAAACAAAGACATAGATGGATAGAACATAACAATATCTCAAAATCATCCTTACTGAACATGCTCAAAAGAGGCATGGATCACTCTGTAGCAACACCATGAATACATGGCATAAAAATAACATCAGGGAAATGACTTAGAAGAATTCCAAGTCCCTGAAATCAGCAACATTACGAGAGCTAATTTGCATGCTTGTGCTAGTCACCACATTGATCACAAAAATATGTGGCATACACCCCTGTAAAGATGGCATGGCATAGCCCAAAAACACATGTAGGGCTCAAGTTCATAAGAGGCACACAATAATCATGGCAAAAATGACAAATGCTCATAATCTGTTAAGAAATAGAAACTAACATTTTGTAGCACTCTTGCAACAGCATTTTAGGCATGAAGATGGACTCAAACAAGCATGGTGAAATGGAGCAAAATGAAGAGCACATCCTAACGAACAATTTGATATATTACACGCCCAAAACGGAGCTACGGATGCAGAGTTATGATGCGATGAACATGCCACGAAAATGTTAGGGACTTCGGAAGAAAACGGTGTCAACCCTAGATTTTGGATCTGGATCTGGCGCACGGTTTTCGAGGTTCATCGGCGTGGTGCCGCGGTGGCCGGAGCTAGGAGGGCTCGCCGGAGTAGAGGAGGCGCCAGAGCACCACCAGAGCTAGCGGGGTGCCGGTAGGCGGAGGTGGCGGCACCCAGGCGGCAGCGCGGCGGAAGCTCGCGGGCGGCGCGCGGGCCGGGGAGGAGAGGCGGCGGCCGGGGCGCCCAGGCCGCGGGGGCGGCGTCGGGCCTGGCAGGCCGCGGCGCGCGCGGGTCGGTGGCGGTGACGTGGCGCGACGGGAGTGGCTAAGGGCGGCGGCGCGATTTTGTCCGGCATCGCTCGGACGTGTCCAGCGGCGCGGAGGGGGATGTAGGGTTTTGGACCGTGGGAATTTCGGAGGGGAGCACCTATTTATAGATTTTGGGAGCTAGGAGAGTCCAAATGAGGTGCGGTTTTCGACCACGTGATCATGATCGAACGACCGAGAGGATGGAGGGGGTTTAGCTGGGTTTTGGGCCAATTTGGAGGGGTGTTGGGCTGCAACACACACGAGGCCTTTTACGGTTCCTCGGTTAACCATTGGAGTATCAAACGGGCTCCAAATGGCACGAAACTTGACAGGCGGTCTACCGGTAGTGTACCCAGGACGCTTGGAAAATATTGGTCCAATATGATAAAGTTTAACATCCGCACACGAAAAGAGGCAAAAAGGGATGCCAGAGGACGTAGGTGTGCCGGAATGCAAAACGGACAACGGGGAAAAAGCTCGGATGCATGAGATGAACACGTATGCAAATGCGTTGCACATGATGACATGATATGAGATGCATGACATGGACAAAAGCAAAACGAAGACAAAACCCAACCACGAGGGAATTTCTTATCTTAGAGCCGAAAATGGCAAGAGTTGGAATACAAATATGGCAAGTTACACACGGGGCGTTACAACACTCCACCACTACGAAAGGATCTCGTCCTCACATTCCCAGGTGGCTTCTCAGCCGGAATGGTGTGACCACTTCACTTTCAGGAATTTGATAGACTTGTTGCGAGTCTTGCGCTCAGTTTCTTCAAGAATAGCAATGAGATGCTCATGATAAGAAAGGTCTTCTTGGAGATCAATCTCTTCGAAGTTAATGGTGCGGTCAGGAGTCTTGAAACACTTGCGAAGCTGAGACACGTGAAACACGTCCTGCACATTTGCAAAGTTGGATGGAAGCTCAAGTTTATAGGTGAGGTCGCCTCTTTTGCCAATTATCTTGAAAGGACCCACGTATCTAGGGGCAAGCTTCCCTTTGATACCGAAGTGACGAGTACCTTTCATTGGAGAGACGCAGAGGTAGACATGGTCTCCAATCTGGAAAGCCAAGTGATGATGCTTGCTATCATAGTAACTCTTCTGGCGCGATTGCACGGCTTTGAGATTTTCACGAATGACTTTGCACATTTCCTCAGCCTCTGTGATTAAGTCATTGCTAAGAAGTTGGCGTTCACCAGTCTCTATCCAATTAAGAGGAGTACGACACTTTCTGCCATAGAGAATCTCGAATGAGGCCTTGCCCAATCTCGCTTGGAAGCTATTGTTGTAGGAGAACTTGGCATATGGAGGACAATCTTCCCACTTCATACCGAAATAAATGACACAAGCCCTGAGCATATCTTCAAGAATTTGATTTACTCGCTCGACTTGTCCACTAGTTTGAGGATGAAAGGCTGTGCTGAAGCGAATGTTGGTGCCCATGGCGTTCTGAAAGGAGTTCCAGAACTTAGAAGTAAATATGCTTCCACGATCTGAAGATATCAACTTCGGAATGCCATGCAAAGATACAATCCTGGAGGTATATAGCTCTGCCAACTGAGCTGCTGTGATAGATTCTTTGATAGGAAGAAAATGAGCCACTTTAATGAGCTTGTCGATGACAACAAAGATAGCATCATTGCCACACTTGGACTTGGGAAATCTAGTCACGAAGTCCATCTCAATATAGTCAAACTTCCATTCTGGAATGGAAAGAGGTTGGAGGAGACCAGCTGGCCGTTGGTGTTCTGCTTTCACTCTTCTACAGACATCACATTCATTCACGAACTGAGCAATCTTGCGCTTCATTCGAGTCCACCAATACGACTGCTTGAGGTCATGGTACATCTTTGTACTTCCAGGATGAATAGATAGATGTGAATTGTGAGCCTTGTTCATAATGACTTTACGAAGGTCACCCTTAGGAACAACAATGCAATCCTCGAAGAATAGAGTATCTTTGTCACCAAGATGATAGCACTTATACTTGGGTTGGCTCTTGGCAATCCCAATCTTCACCTTCTTCACCATGGCATCAAGAAGTTGAGCCTCACGAATCTGATCTTCCAAAGTAGAAGAGACTTGGAGGTTGGCAAGGAATCCTTGAGGAACAACTTGGAGATTAAGTTTGCGGAAAGCTTCATAAAGATCCAGTTGGAAGGGCTTAAGAATCAAACTGTTGCAGTAAGCCTTCCTCCTCAAAGCGTCAGCAATGACATTGGCCTTGCCTAAAGTATATTCAATACTCGGATTATACTCTTGAATCATTTCGACCCAACGAGTCTGCCTGAGGTTGAGGTTGGGCTGAGTGAAGATGTACTTGAGACTCTTATGATCAGCGAAGTTGTCCACTTTTCTTCCCAACAAAAGATGTCTCCCTGTTAAAAGAGCATGGACAACTGCCGCTAACTGGAGGTCATGCGTGGGGTAGTTCTTTTCATTGGGCTTCAACTGTCGAGAGGTATAGGCCACAACTTTCTTCTCTTGCATTAACACAGCACCGAGACCTTGCAGGGAAGCATCACAAAAAACCTCAAATGGTTTGGATTCATCAGGAGGAGTCAGAACTGGAGCTGTGACTAACTTTTCTTTGAGGGTGTTGAAAGCAATGTCACATTCAGGCGTCCAGACATACTTCACATGCTTCTGGAGGAGGTTGGAAAGAGGCTTCGCGATCTTAGAGAAATACACAACGAATCTTTGACAATAGCTTGCGAGCCCAAGGAAACTGTGGAGCTGCTTCACATTCTGAGGCGGTTCCCAATTCACAATTGCAGACACCTTCTCAGGATTAACAGCGATGCCCTTGGCGGAGATGATATGCCCAAGGTAGAGAACCTCATCGAGCCAAAACTCGCACTTTGAAAACTTCGCATAGAACTGATGTTCTCTGAGTTTGTCCAGCACCAATCTCAAATGCCTGGCATGATCCTCCTTGTTCTTGGAAAAGACCAAAATGTCATCGAGATAGACCAATACGAAGTCATTTGTGTAAGGGTTGAAAATGAAGTTCATCATGCGAGAGAATGTTGGAGGAGCGTTGACAAGCCCGAAAGACATGACCGTGCATTCATAGGAACCATAGCTTGTTCTGAATGCTGTCTTGGGGATGTCTTGTTCACGAATGTGAATCTGATGATAGCCCATGTGGAGGTCAAGCTTGGAGAATACTTGAGCACCTTTGAGTTGTTTGAAAAGCTCATTAATGTTGGGAAGTGGGTACTTGTTCTTTATGGTCTTCCTATTAAATGGACGGTAGTCCACACAAAGTCGGTTCGTGCCATCCTTCTTCTTGACAAAAAGAACACCACAACCCCATGGAGAAGAACTGGTCGGATGAGACCCATACGCTCTTGTATATCGAGTTGTTTCTTCAGCTCCTTCAACTCTTTTGGTCCAAGCTTGTAAGGACGTTTGCAAACAGGTTCCGTGCCAGGCTCAAGCTCGATGACGAATTCAACTGGCCGATGAGGAGGCATTCCTGGAAGCTCTTCTGGAAAGACGTCTTGATATTCCCAAACGACTGGAATCTGGGAGATGGCATTCAGCTCACCCTTCTCATTGAGAGAAAACAGTCGAATGGTATCATCACGAGCGGCAAAGACGATCACATCCTCAAACGAGTGTGTCAATTGAATCTGCCTGGCAGCACAATCAAGTTGAGCCTTGTGCTTAGAAAGCCAGTCCATGCCGAGAATTAGATCAATATCCGAGTTACCAAGCACAATTGGGGACGACAGAAACTTATAGTTGCCCATCATGATAGAAACATCCGGAACCATAGAGCTTGCGTTCATGAATTTACCCGGAGAGACAACTAATAATTTCCTATGCAAATCTTGGAAAGGCAACTCATGCTTAGATGCAAATGGTCTTGAAATGATACAATGCGATGCACCAGTATAAAAAAGGACTTTTGCAGGAATATCATAAACAGGAAGATTACCCATGATCACTTCTGAAGAGTCCTCTGCCTG
Source organism: Triticum urartu (assembly GCF_003073215.2). NCBI lineage: Eukaryota > Viridiplantae > Streptophyta > Magnoliopsida > Poales > Poaceae > Triticum > Triticum urartu. Next base: position 187,645,889 of record NC_053025.1, on the reverse strand, counting down.
AGATGTGTTCATCAAGTTGACCTTTGCAGACTTGGGATTATGCTTGACCACTGCATTGCTGGCAGATCTCATAGAAGGAGGGGGCGGAAGACGCCTCTGGTTGAAGCATTGGTTTGCGTAGTGACCCTTCTGCTGACACTTGTTGCACGTGACCTCTGAGAGAGGACGGTGATAAGGAGCGCTTGACCTTGGAGCATGAGACGAAGCTTTGTTCTGAAAGGCTGGGTTGGGTTGGTGGGAAGATCCATTGCCACCTTTGCTCTTCTGCTGATAAGGCTGAGGGAACGGAGGAGGAGAAGGCAAACAGTACTTTTGCTGCTTAGCTGCCACTTGAGTTGAAGATGAAGAAGGAGTTGCATCCCTAACTCTCTTCTTGGAAGCATCACACTTGAGCTGAGCAACCTCTTTCTTTAGTGCCATGTTGTAGAACTCATCATACTTTTTTGGCTCAAAACGCACAAGAGCTAGTTATAGATCTTCTCTGAGGCCACCTCTGAATTGATAAATCATGCTCTTCTCGTCAGGGACGTCTTTCTTGGTGAAGCGAGCGAGCCTCTGGAACAGGATGTTGTATTGGTAAAAAGACAAGCTGCCTTGCTTCAGATTGCGGAACTCCTCACGCTTACTCTCAACAACACTCTGAGGAATGTGGTGAGCTTTTAAGTCTTGGCGGAAATCATCACAGGTAATCACACGACCTCCTCTGGAATCTTTGTATTGTTGATACCACTCAGCAGCTTGGTCTTTGAGTTGGAATGAAGCAAACTTGACAAAGTCCTCAGGCATGACGTTGCTACACTCAAAATGTTTGCAGATATCCACGCGCCAATCATCAGCGTCTGTGGCCTCAACACAGTTACAGAAGGACTTCGGCTGGTTTGCGAGGAACTGGTTGAGGGTAGCAAACTAAGTTTGATTGTTGCCATGGCCTTGATTTCCTTGGTTGCACTCTTGCAAGAGTTGCATAATCATCTGCGTGTTGGCATTGGTAGCGGCCATCACAGCTTGCCATTCCTATGGAGGTGGAGGTGGTGGTGGAGGTTCCAGATTCTGACGTGTTGGAGGAGCCATCCTGAAGAGGGTGATATCTGTTAGCATCTTGAAAGACATATATTCAAGCTGAATCAAATGGATCGAATTTGCAACATATAGCCTTAACATTCGAACAAGAATGAACGAATGAATTCCAAAGTAAATGAGCACACTTCCATAAATTGAGAAGCCACTTAGATAGAGGTAGATGAATAAAACAACAAGGTACGGACATGAACAAATAATTGGTAAGGATTACCCAATCACAAACCAAATATCTGCTGAAGAAATACTAGAGCTACATGAATTCCCACCTATGAAACTCCCGAAACCTTCTGGTTATGCAATCAGGTGTTGGGGATACAGGAGAAGCATAATATCTCACCCAAAACTAGCAAATCCTACATCCAGCTGTATCCATCCTTCAACACATAACCAAGAAACCTTCGGAAATCATTTACCTCAACCTTCGAAAAGCATCCGTTATACGAGTTATGGCAATACTACCGAACTCCCGCCCCAGTACTGGGTGGCGTCGAGGCTATCTCACCAACAACTACATAAAAGAGATTTTCGATGTCGGCGAAACTCAGGTATTCCAGAACTGCAACAATAAAATTGTGACAACAACACCTCGGAGCTCAACTCCTCGGGACACTGCCACAACCCCTAAATGTCAGGAGGCACCAAGAACAATGTTCTCGTCACAAAACCATCGAAACGATTCGAAGATACCCGCGTGATCCTAAAAAAAGATTCGTGAAATTTGAGAAGAGAAGAGTAAAAACTCCACGTCAGGATGCCTCACCAGAGCGACGAAGGGACTGAGGAGTAAAAAGAATCCTACTCTCCGATATATACAATCCTAAAAGACTCAAAACATTTTTTAGACCCAACAACGCCAGCGATTCGATCAAGCAGGAGGCTCCAAAGTCGGGGAAGGCACTGATTACCAACTTGTAACACCCACGATATGGCTATATCTCCCATGTGTCGGAGCACGACTTAGAGCCATAACCGCATTGTAGGCATGTCGCAAGAGGGGTAATCTTTACACATCCCATGTACTGAATAAGAAAGAGGTACAGAGTTGGCTTAAAATCGCCACTTCACACAATACATAAATATAACATTACATCATCCAGAATACAATCAAGGTCCGACTACGGAACCAAAATAAAGACAACCCCAAATGCATAAGATCCCCGATCGTCCCAACTGGGCTCCACTACTAATTGTCTAGAACGGAAACATAGTAATGTCCTGAATCCTCGTCGAACTTCCACTTGAGTTTAGTCGCATCCCCTGGAATGGCATCATCAGCACCTGCATCTGGTTTTGGAAGTAATCTGTGAGTAACAGGGACTCAGTAATCTCACACCCTCGCAATCAAGACTATTTAAGCTCATGGGTAGGAAAAGGTAGTGAGGTTGATCTGCAGCAAGCACTAGCATATATGGTGGCCACCGTACGCAAAAGAGAGCGAGAAGAGAAGGAAAGCACGGTCGAGAAGCTACAAAGATCAAGAAGTGATCCTAAAACGAATTATGTTCAAGCATAACACGAGACCGTGTTCTCTTCCCGGACTCCGTCGAAAAGATACCATCACGGCTACACACGCTGTTGATTCATTTTAATTAAGTTAAGTGTCAGGTTTTCTACAACTGGATATTAACAAATTCCCATCTGCCCATAACCACGGGCACGACTTTCGAATGTTTGAAACCCTGCAGGGGTGTCCCAACATAGCCCATCACAAGCTCTCATGGTCAACGAAGGATATTCCTTCTCCCAGGACGACCCGATCCGACTCGGAATCCCGATTATAAGACATTTTGACAATGGTAAAACAAGACCAGCAAAGCCGCTCGATGTGCCGACAAATCCTGATAGGAGTCGCACGTATCTCGTTCTCAGGGCACACTAAATAGGTCAAGCTACAATAAAACCAACCCTCGAGTTGCCCCGAGGTGGCCCCGCAGGCTGCTCGTTTCGGACCAACACTTAGAGGAGCACTGGCCCGGGGGGGTTTAAAATAAAGATGACCCTCGGGCTCGCGAAAACCCAAGGGAAGGTTATAGGTTGTTAGGAATATGTAAAACCAAGGTTGGGCCTTGCTAGAGGAGTTTTATTCAAGGCGAACTGTCAAGGGGTTCCCATTATAGCCCAACCGTGTAAGGAACACAAAATCAAGGAACATAACACCGGTATGACGGAAACTAGGGCGGCAAGAGTGGAACAAAACACCAGGCATAAAGCCGAGCCTTCCACCCTTTACCAAGTATATAGATGGATTAAATTAAACAAGATATAATAATGGTATCCCAACAATAAACATGCTCCAACAAGGAACAAACTCCAAACTTCACTTGCAACTAGCAACGCTATAAGAGAGGTTGAGCAAAGCGGTAACATAGCCAAACAATGGTTTGCTAGGACAAGGTGGGTTAGAGGTTTGACATGGCAATATGGGAGGAATGATATAGCAAGTGGTAGGCATCGCGGCATAGGCATAGCAATAGAGCGAGCAACTAGCAAGCAAAGATAGAATTCATTTCGAGGGTATGGTCATCTTGCCTACAAAGTTCTCCGAGTTGACGTATGCTTGGTCCTCGTAAGCGTACTCAATGGGTTCCTCGATCACGTACTCGTCTCCCAGCTCTACCCAAGGCAAGAATACAAGCAAAAGAAACCACAATCAACAACGGTGCAATACGCAAGGAACATGATGCAAAACATGGCATGATATGCGGGATGTAAAATGCAATGCATATGCGTGCTCCGGAAGGAAAGGATTGAACCAGGCCTCAACTTGGCAAACCAAGAGCACCGCTGGAAAGATCAGTTGATTTCGGTCAAAATTGATATAAAGATCACCGGAATCGGATGCACGGATTGCAAATGGCAAGCAAAACAATAATGGCACTATTCTGCGATTAACAGCACAATGCCATCTAAAATGCAACAAGAAAATAAGCTACTCCACTTTAACATAGCAACAAAGCACATGGAAGTGATCCACTCAAGATGCTTGACAAAAGATGAACACTGAGCTACGACTAAATGACAAAATAGCAGGCTCAAACAAGCATGGCAAAAGTGCAAAAGATAACAACATCACAGACTTAGTGAAAATAATAACATGCCAGGAATTAACATCAGGAAGCAATGTTTAGATAAAGATAGCAACATGCTACACAATCAGATCATAGCAAATCAAGGCAAGGCATGAATCTACTGAAAGCATATAACAAAAGTCCCTTACTTACCATAAGCCAAAAAGGATCAGAAAATATGATGGCACCCATGCAAACACAGCAAGATTGAGTCATGCTAGGGTACTCTATAATTGCAAACAAAGACATGGATGGATAGAACATAACAATATCTCAACATCATCCTTACTGAACATGCTCAAAAGAGGCATGGATCACTCTGTAGCAACATGAATACATGGCATAAAAATAACCTCAGGGAAATGACTTGGAAGAATTCTAAGTCCCTGAAATCAGCAACATTACGAGAGCTACTTTGCATGCTTGTGCTAGTCACCACATTGATCACAAAAATACATGGCATACAACCCTGTAAGATGGCATGGCATATCCCAAAACACATGTAGGTCTCAAGTTCATAGGACGCACACAATAATCATGGCAAAAATGACAAATGCTCATAATCTGTTAAGAAACAGAAACTAACATTTTATAGCACTCTTGCAAGAGCATTTGAGGAATCAATATGGACTCAAAAAGCATGGTGCAATGGAACAAAACGAAGAGCACATCCTAACAAACAATTTGATGTATTACACACCCAAAACGGAGCTACGGATGCAGAGTTATGACGCGATGAACATGCCATGAAAATGTTAGTGACTTAGGAACAAAATGGGGTCAACCCGAGATTTTGGATCTGGATCTGGCACACGGTTTTCGACGTTTGTCGGCATGGTCCCGTGGTGTCCGAAGCTAGTAGAGCTCGTCGGAGTAGAGGAGGCACCGGAGCACCACCGGAGCTAGTGGGGTGCCGGCGAGGGTGGCGCGGCGGAAGGCGCGGACGCCGAGGGGGCGGGGCACCAGTAGGAGGCGGCAGCCGGCGAGCTGCGGGGTCTCCGGCGGCAGAGGTGGCGGCCGGTGAGCTGCGGGGTCTCCGGCGGCAGAGGCGGCGGCACCCAGGCGGCGGCGTGGCGGAAGCTCGCGGGCGGCACGCGGGCCGGGGAGGAGAGGCGGCGGCGGGGGCGCCCGAACCGCGTGGGCCGGCGTTGGGCCTGGCGGGCCGCGGCGCGCGCGGATCGGCGGCGGTAGCGTGGCGCGACGGGATTGGCTGAGGGCGGCGGCGCGATTTCGTCCGGCGTCGCCCGGACGTGTCCGGCGGCACGGAGGGGGATCTAGGGTTTTGGACCGCGGGAATTTCGGAGGGGAGCACCTATTTATAGATTCTGGGAGCTAGGATAGTACAAATGAGGTGCGGTTTTCAGCCACGCGATCATGATCGAATGGATGAGAGATGGAGGGGGATTAGCTAGGTTTTGGGCCACTTTGGAGGGGTGCTGGGCTGCAACGCACACGAGGCCTTTACGGTTCCTCGGTTAACCGTTGGAGTATCAAACGGGCTCCAAATGGCATGAAACATGACTGGCGGTCTACCGGTAGTGTACCCAGGCCGCTAGGCAAATCCTGGTCCAATCCGAGAACGTTTAACAACCGCACACGAAAAGAGGAAAAAAGGGACGCCGGAGGACGTACGAGTGCCGGTATGCAAAACGGACAACGGAGAAAAAGCTCCGATGCATGAGACGAACACGTATGAAAATGCGATGCACATGATGACATGATATGAGATGCATGACATGGACAAAAGCAAAACGAAGACAAAACCCCACCACGAGGGAATATCATAACTTAGAGCCGAAAATGGCAAGAGTTGGAATACAAATATGGCAAGTTACATACGGGGCGTTACACAAGGACCCCTCCGGGAAGCTGCTGGGTTTCCTCGTGTCGCACAGGGGGATCGAGGTGAACCCAGAGAAGGTAAAAGAAATAGAAGACATGAGCCCACCGCAGACTCTCAAGGAAATGCAAAAACTCGCGTGCTGCGTAACCTCACTAGGGAGCTTCATCTCCAAGCTGGGGGAGCGCGCCCTCCCGTTATTAAAGCTGATGAAGAAGAAGGGCCCGGTCGAGTGGACTACGAAGGCCGACATGGCGTTTAAAGACCTCAAGAGATACTTGACCAGCCCACCGGTGATGGTGGCACCTCGTCCTCTCGAGCCCCTGGTGCTTTACTTGGCCGCCACACCTCATTCCGCTAGAGCAGCGTTGGTGGCCGTCCGAGAGGAGCGCCATGCCAATAGCCTGCCACCCGACGCCGCGCATCCGGTCAGTATGGCGCAGCACCAAGACGGCGCCCCTGAAGCCACAGCAGATCTAGTAGATAACCGGGCACCACAATACAGCGTTGTTGAGGCCGCGGTAGCCCCGATAGGCGACTGAACTCATGAGGTCCACCAGCCTCAGGAAGCGCCCTAGCCTCAGGAGCTCTCGGACTCCACCAACACTTCTGCCCTCATCGAACACCCAGTGTACTTTGTCAGCACGGTGTTGCGAGACGCGTAGGCACGCTACCCATGTCGCAGAAACTTCTGCTCACACTCCTCATGGCCTCCCGCAAGTTATGCCACTATTTCCAAGGCCACCCCATCAAGGTCGTGTCAGCCAACCCACTAGAGAGGGTACTTCAGAGCCCCAATGCAGCGGGAAGGGTCGCTGAGTGGAACATCGAGCTACAGGCATTCCAGCTAGAGTTTAGCACCACTAGGGTCATCAAGGGAGTTGCGCTTGCTGACTTTGTGGTGGAGTGGACTGATGCCCCAGGGACCGAAGCGGGTGAGGACCGGTCTCTCTTGCTAGGGAGCGAAGCACCAGACGGATGGGTCATGTACTTCGACGGCACCTTCGTGTGCCAGGGCGCGGGGGCTGGGATTGTTCTCATTTCGCCAACCCAGGACAAGCTCTACTACGCTATGCATCTCTGCTTCCAGTGTGGCGAGAAGGTCTCCAACAATATCGCCGAATATGAAGGGTTGATCACCGGCCTTAAGGCTGCGGCGGCCCTGGGGGTGAAGCACCTCAGCATCAAGGGAGACTCCCAAATTCTCATCAACTTTTCCAACAAGGTGTACAAGCCAAAGGACGAGCACATGGAGGCGTACCTCGCGGAGGTACACAAAATGGAGAATAAATTCTTGAGCCTAGAACTGCATCATGTGCCCCGCGACACAAATAAGGAAGCAGATGATATCGCCAAGAGGGCTTCAAGGCGTCAGCCCTAGGAGCCCGGCATCTTCGAGGAGCGGATCTTCAAGCTTTCAGAGGCCCCTCCGGCTGCGGAGCCTGCGCCGCCTTAGGTGGAGGTCCCCCCGCCACCAGCCTCAGGAGATCCCGCCTGCGGCCCGACCTCAGGAGCGCCCTGGCTCCTCGCGCTTGAACCCCAGGAGGGGTGCTGGACTGAAGAAATCAAGGCATACCTGCTGCAAGGGGCCCTGCCAGAGAAGGAGGAGGACATGGAGCGCGTAGCTCGGCAGGCTACAACCGACTGCATCCAGGACGATTAGTTATACCAAAAATGATTGAATGATGTTTCCTTGCGATGCATCTCCAGGGAGCAGGGGCGTGAGTTGTTAGCTGACATACACGGCGAAGATAGTGGGCATCACTCGTCGTCGTGCACCTTGGTGGGCAAGGCATTCCGCAGTGCATTCTATTGGCCCACGGCACTCAACGACGCAGCCGAGCTGGTGAAATCCTGCGAGGCCTACTAGTTCCATGCCAAGGAAATCCTCGAGCCTACCCAGGGCCTCCAGAACAGCCCGCTCTCGTGGCAGTATGCGGTCTGGGGGAAGGATATCCTGGGTCCATTCCCTCGAGCACCCGGGTGATACCATTACATCTACGTCGCCATTGACAAGTTCACCAAGTGGGCGGAGATGGAAGCCGTCCGCACCATCTCAGCCGGCTCCGCAGTTAAGTTCATGAAGGGCCTCGTGAGCCAGTTCGGAGTCCCTAATCGCATCATCACTGACAACGGCTCGCAGTTCACTAGCAATCTCTTCAAAACATATTGTGCTAATCTTGGAATGTTGATATGCTACACCTTAGTGGCACACCCCAGGAGCAACGTCCAAGCTGAGCGCGCCAACGCAGAGGTCTTGAGAGGCCTCAAGACAAGGACCTTCAAGAAGAAGCTCGAGGCCTATGGCAGGGGCTGGCACACGAGCTCCAGTCCATGCCGTGGTCCATCTGGACCACCGCCACCAAGCCAACAGGCGAGACCCCATTCTTCCTCGTCTACGGAACCGAAGCGGTTCTCCCTCACGAGGTTAAGCATCGCTCCGCGCGGGTCTTGGCATTTGACGAGGCACGTCAGGACACTATGCAAGGGATGGTCCTCGTGCTGGGGTAGGAACGCCGCCGCCAAGCCTCACTCCGAGCGGTAAGGTACCAGCAGGCACTGCAACGGTCGCACTGCCACATCGTCCGCTCTAGGACGCTCGAGGTGCGCAATCTCGTCCTGAGGTGGGTGCTCTCTAGGGAAGGTCTGCATAAGCTCTCACCCTTGTGGGCGGGCCTGTTTAGGATTGTCCGCGTCTCCAGGCCCAGCGCTGTGCGCCTGAACACACAGGACGGCATCCACATCCAAAACGCCTGGAACATCCAGTACCTCCGGAAGTTCTACCCATGAAGCAAGGACCAGTGCCTGTGAAGGACTCTGCTTGTGAGACTCTCACGTAATAATGAGTGGGGCTGTACACACCCCGGAGTCTCCGGAGTGCCACCCTCGGGCCTCGGGGGCTCCCTCCCACGTCCTAGTGGCAGCACTTAGCTCCACGCTGGTGAGAAGACTAGGCTAGGTGCCGGACGCGGCTATTCATTTGATTTTTGTAGCTGGTTGAAGCCTTTTTCTGAAATTTGGTGTTCTGGCGTTTCTCGATTGCTTGGTTGAGCCCCCTTTTCCTCTACTTCTTTGCTCGCTTCTTTGTTTTGCATGGGAGGACAGCAGTTGCCCGACGCTCTCCCTCATGCGCCCCACGCTGGGGGCTGGGTAGGTGTGTGCGTGACTGGGCTAGCCTAAACCATGAACACACCTCGCCAAAGCCCTGTCGTCTTAGAGCTTCGGCTCTCTTGATCTCCGCGAGGCGCCCTTGATTGAGTTCTTGATTGGCGCACCCTCCTTAGTCCGTGCCCCACGGGTACCGCAACATGGTGCGCTAAACCATGATTAGCCCATGCCTGAGGGCTCGTGTAAGGAGGTGTAAGGCACCCGAAAGATGACATAACAAACTCTGCAACTTTGTGACGCCTCCCGACGTCAGCGGCTCCCGAGTCGGCAACAAAGAGGCCTCACTAGATGCTAGGAGGCCCCCCCTAAGACAGGAAACTACCCCGAGCGTGTCAAGCTAAGTCATGCCCTTCTTTTGCATCTACGTGGAATACGAACAACGTCGGAGCAATAAGCATAACATAGTAGCATAGAGATCACAATTCATTACATGCCCCAATAGGGCCATCTAACTTTTTCAAAATGCAGGAAGAAAGGAAAGGTCAAACAAAAGAGGCCAGCATGACCGCAGTAGCTGACGAGGCGCGACTCCGAGGGCCACCCGGACTAGGCTTAATCCGAGTCCCTCTCGCGCTTCGCCACCATGCGTCGGCGAGCTGACCCGCCGCCATCCTAAAAGCGGGCCCGGTGGCGAGGCAGCTGGTCATAGCCGCCGCTACTGGTGCTCTCGCTGGCGGAGAAGCTGCCACCGCTGGGCGAACCGCGGATGTCACCAATGGCAAGCTCACCATCAGCCTCATCACGGTCGTCGCACAGACCGAGCTCACCATCGCCACCGCTGTCTTCGGGGCAGCAACCTGCGCGGCGACCATCTTCCCCAAACACCCTCACGAAGAGGGTCGCGGTGCCATCATACTTGAAGTGGAGGGTACACCGCCAGCTCAGGCCACATGCGCGGGAAAACGTCTGCCAACCGCGGGCCAGGGCAATGGTGCCCGTGACGGAGACCTCGACCGCGACCCATGAGGCCTTGCTGCAGCAACCGTCGGCCTGCAGCCAAAGGCCGTCGAGAGTCGAGACCCTGGGCCGGCAGCTCGCCGGCAAAGGAGCACGAAAGCTGGAGCCAGGTGCCAGTCGGGCTCTCCGACCACACAAGGAACTCCGGGAGCACCTCCGCCAAATGGAAGCGCGGCCGAGGAGGCCGGGCGACCATGGCACGCCTCCCCTTGGCACAACGGCTTCTCCGCCTAGAGTGGCCCTCGCCGTGGGAGGAGACACCACTGCGGCCGTCGAGGACGACGCCAGTCCCTGAAGGAGTGCGACCGCGCCCCCGAGGAGCCACGGCAGGGGTCACGGCGTGTTTACTTGGACGTCCCCGACCCCTCTTGGGTGGTGGCGAGCTGAGCCCCTCCTAGCGAGCCTTCCCTTTCTCCGCGGCTGAAAACCTCTTCATGGGCGCCATGGGACTGCAGCAAGGCATCGAGGCAAAGAGTAAGAAGAAGAAGCAAGCGGCGTGGAGAAGGAGATGAGCAATGGGGGCTCCACCCCTCTCCTCATTTATAGCCAGAAGGAGGCCAACCGCCAGCCTCCATGATCGCATGTAGTGATGGTTTTCTTATGCATGCAGCAGGGTCACGTCATGTCGAATGGTTGCTGAGGCAATGTGGGGAAGCGGAGACGCCAGCGTCCCACCGATCACCACGCGTCAATTAAGGCCACAGGCAGTTGGGGCCCGCGGCGCTCCGCACTTGCCCTTTTGGCTTCGCCTCAAAGTCAAGTCCGAGCGCGCCATGGGCCCGGGGGCTGCTGTCAGCATTCTGGGACGGGGGTACCCAGACTTGCCTACCTGCGGCCCGCGAGCGTGGCTCCACCAACGGCCTGGTACGGCCCAGCTTCACCATCGACCACTCAAGACCCTCGCGACGCGGACGGAACGAAGACCTCCTTGGGGTTGCCTTAGTAGGCCAGGTCCCGAGGAGCGGAGATATCTATGCAAGGGGCATCTCGCGAGGTTCACGTGACATGAGCCATGAAGACCAAGGCCAGGCGGGCGCCAGCGGGCGCAGTGTACTAGTTTCCTCTTTGTTACTAAGGAGGCAAGCGCAGGCACGGGTACTGAGGCATCATGCACAGGTTTCTATATCGGTGCAACAAGACCAAGACCGCCAAGACGGCAGGACAGAGGTCATTGCGGAGCCCATAGCAGCATCCCCACCAGAGCCTTTGGCAGGCGAAGACCACCTTTTGTCAAGATAGCTTGTACTAGTTTTCCCCCTTCAAACTTGGCCATTGTGGGGTCCCTTCCCACCTTACATTTGGTAAGAGGACCAAGGCGACTATAAATAAGACCTAGCCATCACCGTAGCGAAGGGGAAGAGGATGGAGATCATTCAGATCATCCTCACACACATCAACTAATCGAGCCCAAGAACACCTCACCCCCTGAGGCTGTTCATCCACTTTACTAGTTCATCCTTAGCCCCTCGAGGAAATCCACCACACTGGAGTAGGGTATTACACCGCAAGGTGGCCCAAACCAGTATAAACCCTCGTGTCTCTTGTTCTTTGGGTCCGTCGAGCTGGTCCGTGGGATCATTGAGTGAGCGAGCTAGGAAGAGAGTGTTCTTCGTGCACACCCCAGAGTTCGAACCTCACAATGGGTTTGCCGGAACCAGTAATCCGACAATATATAGGGTCAATAGGGTGTGCACTCATGGTTGATCAATTTGTTTCACAGTATAGACTATGAGATAACGATACTTTTAAACATGCATGATATACCTTGATGTACCAGAATTACAAACCAAAGATTGGAAATTTGGTATTCGACTCCTTCATTAGATTTTGTAATTCATTTAAATGGAGGTACATTTCATAAGCCAGGATTTTGTGATTTCAAATTCATATATCAAACCTAGAGATATACACATACGAGCATGTTCAAACTTTATAATCATCCACTTTATTCATACACATACACATTTCTGCTTTTGACACCATATTTAGGATAAACACATTGTGAGTTTCATTTGAATTGGACCGTATGATGGTACTTTCTTGTACTAGCTCAATGATCCATATTTGAATTGAATGGACAATATAACTTTCGAGTTGGAGACATTGATTTTCAAAACTTGCATCTTTTTTGCATGCAAAACAAATAAATTCTTGGCCATGATATCATAGTCGGCCGTACAAGAGTGGAACACTTATAATTTCAGGCGCCAAAACCTTTCAAACTTCCCGCTCACATCGAAATATCTCGTTCTCGAAAGTTTAGTCCTGCGATATCTGTTTTACCCCTGCCACATGAACGGAAAAGGGCTGCTTTGGTTACTCCATTGTTTTCCCCTCTTTGCCCCCAACATTCTTACCCAGAGCCCCTCCCCTTCCCCTCCCCGACCCCCCAACCACGGCAAGCCGCCGAATCTAGTCCTCCGCCGCAGTGGTGGACCTCACATCTCGCCGGATCTACCTTCCGCACTTCCGAACCCCCAACTGCCAACTCACTAATTCGCCAGGGTCGCTTCAGGGACTGGCTTGTCCACCGCTCTAAATCTCCTTGAGCGCCATCATAGTCCACTGCACCGGATCTGCTTAACCGGCGCCCTCGTCCACCATAGTGTAGGACCTTCATTGACTCCCTTCTTTGCCACATCGCTGGCCCTTCATACAAGCCCTCATCCGCCGCAACAGATCCGCCTCCCGAAAGCACTGTACACCACGCCCGCCGAAGCCTTTGTCCACTGCATCAGACCCGCTCCACGGACGTCGTATTCAACACCACCGGCCCTGCTTTACTAACCCTGCAGCCTCATCAGGTTATTTCGATTTGTACTCCTTCGGTTTTTCTTCTATATCATGCAACTGTTCACTTACCACAAATGAGCTTTCTTGTATGTCGACAGGCGCCGGAACCGAAGCACCGGATCCGCTTCAGCAACGGTAATAGTCGGCCCAAACTAAACTACAATACAAGCACCATCGACTATCCTTAGCTATCAAGCATGACAACGATACCCATACACCGCCAAGAATCAGGTACTATTTTCCATTGGCCGACGCCCACGTTCACTTTGTTAGCATAAGCACCGAACCTTTGAATTTTTTCAGGGCATCATTCAATTTTTCATGAGACGCGTTATTCTGCTTGCACATGTAGGGCCATACTTCTGGCACTGCACATGTTACATGTGCTAAATTACAAACCAGTGCACATATATTTACAATGCTTTAGTTTTGTCCTAAGTATTATTGTACTTCCTAGATATCGCTGCCTACTATTTTACTTCTTGTATGCTATATTTATGATAATGTAGTTGTTCTGATGCCACCTATTGGTTCCATCAGACTGCTTCGTGTTTTCTATGCTTAATTACACATAAGCAAACTAGCATGTGGTTCCACTACTCTTTGTTCATTTTACCCTACATTTTCTCATACTAGCTATTACATCACTACTCCGAGCCTCTGTTCGTTTTTTGTGTGTTCTTGATCTATTCCCAAGTTGCATGACTAATTTGATGCTTCTATTAATTATGGAGCTGCCAACCCCATCAAGCAAAATATTTCTTCTTTTGGTGTTGGCACCTCGAACAAGCATAAAAATAGAGTGAAGCACATATATTGTCGTGTAAGCACACACCCTTCTTTCATTAGTTTGGATGAACCATAGATGATCAATTCGAACCAGTGCATGCAACTAAAATAATTTTACCGAAATAGAGGGTGCAGAATAAACTACAACAACTAGATTTGGAACCATAGCATGTCGACGATATCTTCAAAGAACACTTCAATAGCAGCAAGGCTTCACAGCAACATTTGGTAAGCCAGTGTTTTAGTACATGTGAAATGTAATGCATGTGGGATGCTTTCTTGGCTTGTTCCCTCAACCTGTAATCCTACAGAATTACAAATAGTTCAGTTGTCTACTTTGCTGTATTGCTTGATTTGAATGCTTGTTTGTTCCTTGTTAGTCTATACCTGAGTTGGCCAATATGTTAGCAGTGCCTGCTGTACTATCATAGAGAAATGCATGCCTAGTTCATTTAAGTCCTTAACTTCTCCTATGAACTTCATCACAAGACTGTCTTCGTAGTTTATATGTGGCCACACTGTTAAGTGCTTTCTCAGATTATCTCAATAGCTTAGATGCCTTGGCAACTTAAATATAGCGGTGGTACACTCCCTTTCAACTAGGGATGTCAATTTGGTCCCTTTTAATCCCGATTAAAGTCCACTAGTGGTATGATAGTTCAAAAGAGTTTTTGTTTTTGAGGAAAATGAAATAGGGAGCTAGCAAAAACAAAGTAGATGGGACTAGCGGATGTCATTTATTTGCCACTTACATCCCTAGTTTCATCGTACCATTTTAATTTCTTTTCGGCTGATGCTGCTTCGAACTATTTAAATATAGCTTGCCATGCTCGACAATAATTTGTATGTCGTTTACCATGTAAGCTTACTGCCTGGATCATGCGATAACTATCTCTTACTTATGTCCAGCGGAAACCTTTCAGGATGTCGTTCACACTAGGACACAATGTACAACCCCAGAATCTTTTTGTGGAAGCAGTGCGCCATCCATGTTACCAGATGGTAGCAGTTCGGAAGAAACACCGTCGGAGAGCAATCTGAGCACTGATATTATAGTTCTGGAGGTTCTACTAGAGGCAGAAAGAGATGTTGTGGTTGCCGTGAATGAGGTAATCTTGATCTTGAGGCTGGAAATTATGCAATTAGCTACACGCATTATGCAAGCAACCCAAGAATTGGAGGAAGTAGGAATGTTGCATTTGAAGACGGAGGAGGTCCTGATGTGTCTACTATCTGAAGCCCAGGGTAATCCCAGTTCTTCTTTAGATACCAGTTGAAATTGTCATTAGATTATTGTACTTGCATGTTGTATCATGTCTCAGAATGGATTATGTTGAAACACCCCCTATGTTGTTGAGGTGTTGTAATGATCCAAATTTTTTTGGCGAGGTTGAAGGAAATATGCCCTAGAGGCAATAATAAAGTTATTATTTTATTTCATTATATCATGATAAATGTTTATTATTCATGCTAGAATTGTTTTAACCGGACACTTAGTACATCTATGAATACATAGACAAACAGAGTGTCCCTAGTATGCCTCTACTAGACTAGCTCGTTAGTCAAAGATGGTTAAGTTTCCTAACCATAGACAAGTGTTGTCATTTGATGAACGGGATCACATCATTAGAGATTATGCAACTCCCGAATACCGGAGGAACACCTTGTGTGCTATCGAACGTCGCAACGTAACTGGGTGATTATAAAGATGCTCTACAGGTGTCTCCAAAGGTGTTTCTTTGGTTGGCATAGATCGAGATTAGGATTTTTCACTCTGAGTATCAGAGAGGTATTTCTGGGCCCTCTCGGTAATACACATCATAAGCTTGCAAGCAAACGAGTAAGGAGTTAGTCACGAGGTGATGTATTACGTAACGAGTAAAGAGACTTTCCGGTAACGAGATTGAACTAGGCATGAGGATATCGACGATCGAATATCGGGCAAGTAGCATATCGATGACAAAGGGAATAAAGTTTGTTGTCATAATGTTTGACCGATAAAGATATTCGTAGAATATGTAGGAACCAATATGGACATCCAGGTTCCGCTGTTGGTTATTGACCAGAGAGGTGTCTCGGTCATGTCTACATAGGTCTCGGACACGTAGGGTCCGCACGCTTAACGTTCGTTGACGATATAGTACTATATGAGTTATGTATGTTGGTGACTGAATGTTGTTCAGAGTCCCACATGAGATCACCGACATGACGAGAAGCTCCGGAATGGTCCGGAGGTAAAGATTGATATATAGGATGATATGGTTCGGCCAAGGGGTGAAGCCCATAGGGCTTTAGGTCGGTGCAAAAGGAGTTCTGCGGAGGCCAGGGGGCCAAACGCCGGAGACCCTTCCTTGCGGGAAAAACCGACTTTGAGGAGGCTATTACTCCAAGTTTTGACCCCAGGGCTCAACATATAAATAGAGGGGCAGGGATAGCACCTGGAACATATCAAGAAACACCAAGTCGTGTGCCGGCAACCCCGTCCCCTCTAGTTTATCCTCCCTCATAGTTTTCGTAGTGCTTAGGTGAAGCCCTGCGGAGATTGTTCTTCACCAACACCGTCGCCACGCCGTCATGCTACCAGAACTCATCTACTACTTTGCCCCTCTTGCTGGATGAAGAAGGCGAGGACGTCATCGAGCTGAGCGTGTGCTGAACACGGAGGTGTCGTACTTTCGGTACTTGATCGGGATGGATCATCAAGGTGTACAACTACATCAATCGCGTTAATAAATTCTTCCGCTTTGCGATCTTCAAGGGTATGAAGATGCTCTCCCCCTCTCATTGCTATGCATCTCCTAGAAAGATCTTGCGTGAGTGTAGGATTTTTTTTGAAATTGCATGCTACGTTCCCAACAGTGGCATTAGAGCCAGGGCTATGCGTAGATGTCGAGTAGAACACAAAGGAGTTGTGGGCGTGGGTATATACATATTGCTTGCCATCACTAGTTGTTTCTTGATTCGGCTGTATTGTTGGATGAAGCGGCCTGAACTGACATTACATCACCGCGTTCATGAGACTGGTTCTACCGACGTGCTTTGCACATAGATGGCTGGCGGGTGTCAGTTTCTCCAACTTTAGTTGAACCGGATTCAATGAGCAGGGTCATTTCTGAAGATCAAAAGGCAATCACTATACCACATTGTGGTTTTTGATGCGTAGGTAAGAACGCTTGCTAAGCCCGTAACAGCCGCGTAAAACTTGCAACAACAAAGTAGAGGACGTCTAACTTGTTTTGCAGGGCTTGTTGTGATGTGATATGGTCAAGATGTGATGAGATATAAATTGTTGTATGAGATGATCATGTTTTGTAACCGTTATCGGCAACTGGCAGGAGCCTTATGGTTGTCTCTTTATTGTATGAAATGCAATCGCCATGTAATTGCTTTACTTTATCACTAAGCGATAGCGATAGTCATGGAAGCAATAGTTGGCAAGACGACAATGATGTTACGATGGAGATCAAGTTTTCAAGCCGGTGACAATGGTGATCATGACGGTGCTTTGGAGATGGAGATCAAAGGCACAAGATGATGATGGCCATATCATATCACTTATATTGATTGCATGTGTTGTTTATCCTTTATGTATCTTATTTTTCTTAGTATGGCGGTAGCATTACAATATGATCCCTCAATAAATTTCAAGGTACAAGTGTTCTCCCAGAGTATGCACCGTTGCTAAAGTTCTTCGTGCCGAGACACTAGGTGATGATCGGGTGTGATAAGCTCTACATTCACATACAATGGGTGCAAGCCAGTTTTGCACACGCAGAATAATCGGGTTAAACTTGACGAGCCTAGCATATGTAGATATGGCCTCGGAACCCTGAGACCGAAAGGTCGAACATGAATCATATAGTAGATATGATCAACATAGCGATGTTCACCATTGAAAACTACTCCATCTCACGTGATGATCGGACATGGTTTAGTTGATATGGATCAGGTGATCATTGAGATGACTAGAGGGATGTCTATCTAAGTGGGAGTTCTTAACTAATATGATCAATTGAACTTTAATTTATCATGAACTTAGTCCTGATAGTTTTTGCATATCTATGTTGTAGATCAATAGCTCGCGTATAGCTCCCCTGTTTTATTTTTGATACGTTCCTAGAGAAAAATAAGTTGAAAGATGATAATAGCAATGATGCAGACTGGGTCCATGATCTGAGGATTACCTTCATTGCAGCACAGAAGAATTATGTCCTTGATGCATCGTTAGGTGACAAACCTATTGCAGGAGCAGATGCAGACGTTATGAACATTTGACAAGCTCGGCATGATGACTACTTGATAGTTTAGTGCGCCATGCTTTATGGCTTATAACCGGGACTTCAAAAACGTTTTGAACGACAGGATGCATAAAAGATGTCCCAAGAGCTGAAATTGGTATTTCAGACTCATGGCTGAGTCGAGAGGTATGAGACCTTTGGCAAGTATTTTGCCTACAAGATGGAGGAGAATAGGTCAACCAGTGAGGATGTGCTCAGAATGTCTGAGTACTAAAATCGCTTGAATCAAGTGGGAGTTAATCTTCCAGATAAGACAGTGATTGATAGACTTCTCTAGTCACTATCACAGAGTTACTGGAACTTCGTGATGATCTATAATATGCAAGGGATGACAAAAATGATTCCCTGAGCTCTTCGAGATGCTGAAATCAGCAAAGGTAGAAATCAAGAAAAGCATCAAGTGTTGATGGTTGACAAGACCACTAGTTTCAAGTAAAAGGGCAAGGGAAAGAAAGGGAACTTCAAGAAGAATGGAAAGCAAGTTGCCACTCCCATGAAGAAGCCCAACGCTAGACTCAAGCATGAAACTGAGTGCTTCTACTGTAAAGGAAATGATCACTGGAAGCAGAACTGCCCCAAATACATGGCGGATAAGAAGGATGGCAAAGTGAACAAAAGTATATATGATATACATGTTATTGATGTGTACGTTACTAATGTTCATAGTAGCCCCTGGGTATTTGATACTGCTTCAGTTGCTATGATTTATAACTTGAAACAGGAGTTACAAAATGAACAGAGACTAGTTGAGGGCAAGGTGCGATGTGTGTTGGAAGTGATTCGAAGGTTGATAAGATCATCATCACACACTCCCTTTACCTTCATGATTAGTGTTGAACCTAAAATAAATGTTATTTGGTGTTTGCGTTGAGCATAATATGATTGGATCTCGAACCCGTAGGGTCCGCACGCTTACCATTCGTTGACGATATAGTACTATATGAGTTATGTATGTTGGTGACCGAATGTTGTTCGGAGTCACGGATGAGATCACGAACATGACGAGGAGCTCCGGAATGCTCTAGAGGTAAAGATTGATATATGGGATGATATGGTTTGGCCAAGGGGTGAAGCCCACGGGGCTTTAGGTTGGTGCAAAAGGAGTTTTGCAGAGGCCAGGGCGCCAAACGCCGGAGACCCTTTTGTCTGGCCCTTGGCTAGACGCCGAGGCCCATGGCGTCCGGGCTAGAAGCAAAGGACCTTGGCGTCTGGGCCAGAAGCAAAGGGCCATGGCGTCTGGTTCTGGAAGTCCGAGAAGGACTCTTCCTTGCGGGCAAAACCGACTTTGAGGAGGCTTTTACTCCAAGTTTCGGGCCCAGGGCTCAACATATAAATAGAGGGGTAGGGCTAGCACCTAGAACACATCAAGATTACCAAGCCGTGTGCCGGCAACCCCGTCCCGTCTAGTTTATCCTCCGTCATAGTTTTCGTTGTGCTTAGGCGAAGCCCTACGGAGATTCTTCTTCACCAACACCGTCACCACGCCGTCGGGCTGTCGGAACTCATCCACTACTTCGCCCCTCTTGCTGGTTCAAGAAGGCGAGGACGTCATCGAGCTGAACGTGTGCTGAACGTGGAGGTGCCATACTTTTGGTACTTGATTGGGATGGATCGTGAAGGTGTACGACTACATCAACCAAGTTGATAAATTCTTCTGCTTTGCGATCTTCAAGGGTATGTAGATGCTCTGCCCCTCTTGTTGCTATGCATCTCCTAGATAGATGTTGCGTGAGCGTAGGAATTTTTTTGAAATTGCATGCTACGTTCCCCAACAAAGGTAATCCTCAGTACTTGTATTATTGACATAAGGTGAAGTATTTTTCATGTGAGCATATTGTATCGGATGAAATAACTGTTTGACTCAAAGTGTATCCATCCTACTGAATTCGAGGATCATGACATTTCTAAATAATAATCATATATAAAGGTGGAATAAATCTTTGTCGTTGTTTTCAAGAAATAAATAACAAAATGTAGAATTATCTCTGGATATTCGTAATCTAATACAAATTTGATTTGAATTTAGTTGCCTGGGCCCAGGGCAAACATGAATGCTAATTCTCCCAAGTTTAGAATGAAGCAGATAAAGACCCACTATCATTTTGTGGTCTGCTTGAAGCAAGTGTTTGCGAGATGGAAATTACTTAATACCCCTAACACTTGACATCCTTATCGACTGGATTTACACTCCTGTCGATAGGGGTAGACTAGTAACTTCAATCATGCATGATACGACCGCTTCTGAGCTCATTTAGACATGGTGGTCGCCGAACGTGGGTGGCAAAACACATTTGATTCAAGCTCGTCCGAAAGACATGTGTCTCTCCCTCCATTTCCCCATTCATACACAGTGGACGGCAAAACAAACTCTCCTCATCCGAAATTGATGTAGGCAAATATTTTTAATAGGGGCAGATGTGTAACTTCCCTCAGACGTGACACAACAACCCTACCTCCCGGCCCCATTCATACAATGTCGGCGCCAACCGTGGGCGGAAAAACACCCTCTCCTCGCTCGGAATCGCTACCGGCAAATATTTGGGAGATGCGAGATTACCGTCCTATCCCCAACTGACGTGATGTCCGAATTTTTAGACGAGGGATAAATTTGTAACTTTCCCACATTTCAGACAAGCGCGTCCCAAAGTCTGAGATCCCCCTCCCCCTCCATTTCCCATTCATACACCATCAGCGCCACAACAACCTCCCCAATGCAGCCAGCCTCCTCCGTCCGCCACCCCATCCTCCACTTTACCGGAGCCGCTACCCCTACCTAGTCGTCCGGTGGAAGAGATGGACGTCTCTCATCCACGGCACCGGACCAGGATGCTTTCATCGCGTCCTCTCGCTTCATCGATGTTGTCGTCCACCTTGTCGTTTCCGCTCCTATGACCGCCTCGTCCATAGCAACATGATTTATCCCCCGACCTGACCGTCTGCCATCTAAAGTCTTCTTCGCCGCCGCCGACAGCCATCGCACCTGCAACACCCTCAACATATCAGCAGTCACCTACACGGCATCGCAAGAGAGGTGGTACTCTCCCATTTGTGCTTAAGTTATTTATCTCTCCCGAAAAATAGATCGTAAATTGTTTACTATACTTTTCTTGTCTGTACCAAATTGTAGAGGCTAGTTGGAAGCAAACATTGGTTGCGAAGTAGCTTTGTCCGGTTTGCACCTTAAGATCCGCCATGGCATGGTCACTATACTCGTAAAGCTTATGGTTTCCCCCCTTTATATTCACTACCATCATCGTAGGTGCTTCGAGTCGTGCTAACACTGCTCCTCAAGACCTCAACCCATCAAGCGAAAGAACATGCAGATGTCTACTACACATCCTTCTTCTTGTACATGTTGTTGGGTCTCCAAGTGCAGAGGTTTGAAGGACAGTAGCAAATTTCCATCAAGTGGACGACCTAAGGTTTATCAATACATGGGAGGCATAGTTTGAAGATGGTCTCACTCAAACAACCCTGCAACCAAATAGCAAAGAGTCTCTGGTGTCCCCAACTCACCCAATACAATGGTAAATTGTATAGGTGCACTAGTTCGGTGAAGAGATGGTGATACAAGTGCAATATGGATGGTAGATATAGGTTTTTGTAATATGAAAATATAAAAACAGCAAGGTAAATAATGATAAAAGTGAGCGCAAACGGTATTGCAATGCTTTGAAACAAGGCCTAGGGTTCATACTTTCACTAGTGCTCGTTCTCTCAACAATAATAACATAATTAGATCATATAAATATCCCTCAGCATGTAACAAAGAGTCACTCTAAAGTCACTAATAGCGGAGCACAAACGAAGAGATTATTGTAGGGTACGAAACAACCTCAAAGTTATTCTTTTCGATCAATCCATTGGGTTATTCATATAAGTGTCACAAACAGCCGTAGAGTCCGTAGTAAAATAACACCATAAGACACAAATCAACCAAAACCCTAATGTCACCTCAAGTATCCGCGGGTATGATTATACGATATGTATGACACAATCTTTGATTCATCTATTCAACAACCACAAAGAACTTCAAAGAGTGCCCCAAAGTTTCTACCGGAGAGTCAAGACGAAAACGTGTGCAAACCCCTATGCATAAGTTCACAAGGTCATAGAACTCGCAAGTTGATCACCAAAACATACATCAAGTGGATCTCGTGAATATCCCATTGTCACCACAAATAAGCACATGCAAGGCATACATGGAGTGTTCTCAAATCCTTAAATTCTCAATCCGATAAGATAACGTCAAAGGGAAAAATCAATTCATCACAAGGAGATAGAGGGGGGGAAACATCATAAGATCCAACTATAATAGCAAAGCTCGCCGTACATCAAGATCGTGCCATATCAAGAACACGAGAGAGAGAGAGAGAGAGAGATCAAACACATAGCCACTGGTACATACCCTCAGCCCCGAGGGTGAACTACTCCCTCCTTGTCATGGAGAGCGCCAGGATGATGAGGATGGCCACCGGTGATGATTGCCCCCTCTGGCAGGGTGCCGAAACAGGGTCTCAATTGGTTTTTGGTGGCTACAGAGGCTTACGATGACGGAACTCCCGATCTAGGTTATTTTCTGGAGGTTTGCAGATTTATAGGAGAGGTTGGCGTCGAGAACAAGTCAGGGGGGGCCCACTGGAAGTCCAAGAAGCACAGGGGCGCGCCCTAGGGGGTGGGCGCTCCCTCCACCCTCGTGGGGCCCACGGGACTCCCCTTCGGTAACTCCTCGATCCAGCATTTTTTATACTTTCGATAAAAAATCTCCGTTGATTTTCAGGGCATACATAGAACTTTTATTTCTGCTAAAAACAACACCATGGTAGTTCTGCTGAAAACAGCGTCAGTCTCGGTTAGTTCTAACCAAATCATACCAAAATCATGTAAAAATATTATAAACATGGCATGAACACATTAAAAAATACAGATACGTTGTAGACGTATCAGCATCCTCAAGCTTAATTCATGCTCGTCCTCGAGTAGGTAAATGATAAAAATAATTTTTTTGATGTGGACCGCTACCTAACATATTTATAAATGTAATCTTCTCTATTGTGGCAAGAATATTCAGATCCATAAGATTCAAAACAAAATTTTAATATTGACATAAAAACAATAATACTTTAAGCATACTAACAATGCAATCATGTCTTCTCAAAATAACATGGCCAAAGAAAGTTATCCCTACAAAATCATATAGTCTCGCTATGCTCTATCTTCATCACACAAAATATTTTAATCATGCACAACCACGATGACAAGCCAAGCAATTGTTTCATACTTTTGATGTTCTCAAATTTTTTTCAATCTTCACGCAATACATGAGCATGAGCCATGGACATAGCACTATAGGTGGAATAAAATGGTGGTTGTGGAGAAGACAAAAAGGAGAAGATAGTCTCACATCAACTAGGCGTATCAACGGGCTATGGAGATGCCCATCAATAGATATCAACGTGAGTGAGTAGGGATTGCCATGCAACGAATGCACCAGATCTATAAGTGTATGAAAGCTCAAAAAGAAACTAAGTGGGTGTGCATCCAACTTGCTTGCTCATGAAGACCTAGGGCATTTGAGGAAGCCCATCATTGGAATATACAAGCCAAGTTCTATAATGAAAATTCCAATTAGTATATGAATGTGACAAAAGAGGAGACTCTCTATGATGAAGATCATGGTGCTACTTTGAAGCACAAGTGTGGTAAAAGGATAGTAGCATTGCCCCATCTCTCTTTTTCTCTCATTTTTTTTGTTTTCTCTTTTTTTGGGGGCCCTCTCTTTTTTTGGCCTCTTATTTTTATTTTTTTCGTCCGGAGTCTCAACCCGACTTGTGGGGGAATCATAGTCTTTATCATCCTTTCCTCACTGGTACAATGCTCTAATAATGATGATCATCACACTTTTATTTACTTACAACTCAAGAATTACAACTCAATACTTAGAACAAAATATGACTATATATGAATGCCTCCGGTGGTGTACCGGGATGTGCAATGACTCAAGAGTGACATGTATGAAAGAATTATGAAAGGTGGCTTTGCCACAAATACGATGTCAACTACATGATCATGCAAAGCAATATGACAATGGTGAAGCGTGTTAGGATAAACGGAACGGTGGAAAGTTGCATGGCAATATATACCAGAATGGATATGGAAATGCCATAATAGGTAGGTATGGTGGCTGTCTTGAGGAAGGTATATGGTGGGTGTATGGTACCGGCAAAAGTTGCACGGCACAAGAGAGGCTAGCAATGGTGGAAGGGTGAGAGTGCGTATAATCCATGGACTCAACATTAGTCATAAAGAACTCATGTACTTATTGCAAATATCTACAAGCCATCAAAACAAAGTACTATGCGCATGCTCCTAGGGGAAGGGTTGGTAGGAGTTAATCATCGCGCGATCCTGACCTCCACTCATAAGGAAGACAATCAATAAATACCTCATGCTCCAACTTCATCACATAACGGTTCACCATACGTGCATGCTACGAGAATCACAAACTTTAACACAAGTATCTCTCGAATTCACAACTACTCCACTAGCATGACTCTAATATCACCATCATCATATCTCAAAATAATCATAGAGAATAAAACTTCTCATAGTATTCAATGCACTTTATATGAAAGTTTTTATTATATCCCTCTTAGATGCCTATCATATTAGGACTAAATTCATAATCTAAGCAAATTACCACGCTGTTTAAGATGCTCAAAATAATATAAGTGAAGCATGAGAGTTCATCCATTTATTCAAAACCACCGTCGTGCTCTAAAAAGATATAAGTGAAGCACTAGAGCAAATGACAAACTACTCCAAAAGATATAAGTGAATATCAATGAGTAGTCGAAGAATTATGCAACTATGTGAACACTCTCTAACATTTAAGAATTTGAGATCTTTTATTTTCTTCAAACAGCAAGCGAAACAAAACAAAATAAAATGACGCTCCAAGCAAAACACATATCATGTGGTGAATAAAAATATAGCTCCAAGTAAGGTTACCGATGAACGAAGACGAAAGAGGGGATGCCTTACGGGGCATCCCCAAGCATAGGCTCTTGGTTATCCTTGAATATTACCTTGGGGTGTCTTTGGCATCCCCAAGCTTAGGCCCTTGCCACTCCTTATTCCATTGTCCATCGAATCTTTAATCAAAATTTGAAAACTTCACAACACAAACTCAACAGAAACTCGTAAGCTCCGTTAGTATAAGGAAATAAAATCACCACTTTTGGTACTGTTGTGAACTCATTCTTTATTTATATTGTTGTAATATATATTTTATTACAACTTCAATATGGTTCATACCCTCCGATACTACTCATAGATTCATCAAAATAAGCAAACAACACATAGAAAACAGAATCTGTCAAAAACAGAACAGTCTTGTAACACCCCGGATGTAACTTACCCAATTTGTACTCCAACTCTTGCCGTTTCCTGCGTTAAGTTATTTTATTTTCTCAGGTTCGGGTTTTTGTCTCCGTGTGTTGTTGTAGTTGTCATGCATCTCATATCATGTCTTCATGTGCATTACATTTGCATACATGTTCATCTCATGCATTCGAGCATTTTCCCCGTTGCCCGTTTTGCATTCCGGCGCTTCGTTCTCCTCCGGTGGTCATTTCTACCTTTCTTTCGTGTGTGGTGATTAAACATTCTTCAAGAACGCAATCAAGGCAACCAAGGGAACCAAGGCAACAATCAGAATCACTCTGCTACACTCAACCAGTTCCTTGCTAACGGGCCAAAGACTTTCAGCAATTGTGTTGAGGCAACCGATGCTGACGATTGGCTTGTGGATCTATGCAAGCATTTCGAGTGTACTAACGTCAGGCCCGAGGACTTTGTCAAGTTCGCTTCCTTCCAACTCAAAGATCAAGCTGCAGAATGGTTCCAGCAGTACAAGGACTCCAGAGGTGGACGTGTTATCACTTGGGATGAATTCCGTCAAGATTTCAGAGCTCACCATATCCCTCAGAGCATGGTTGAAAGCAAGCGTGAGGAATTCCGCAATCTGAAGCAAGGCTCTTTGTCTGTCTATGACTACAACAAGTTGTTTCAGAAGCTCGCCCGCTTTGCCAAGCAGGACGTCCCTGATGAGAAGAGCATGTTATACCAGTTCAGAGGTGGTCTCAGAGAAGAAATTCAGCTAGCTCTTGTTCTCTTTGAGCCCTTGAGGTACGATGAGTTCTACAACATGGCACTGAAGCAAGAGGCTGCTCAGTTGAGGCGTGATGCTTCCAAGAAGCGAGTCAGAGATGTTACTCCTTCTTCCTCTACTCAAGTGGCCAAGCAGCAGAAGTATTGGCTTCCTCCTCCTCCGTTTCGTCAGTCGTATTAGCAGAAGAGCAAAGGTGGCAGTGGATCTTTCCCCCCCCCCCAACCCTGGCTTTCAGAACAAGACTTCGTCTCAACCTCCAAGATCGAGTGCTCCATATCACCGTCCGCTTTCAGAGGTCACGTGCGACAAGTGCCAACAGAAGGGTCACTATGCCAACAAGTGTTTCAACCAGAGACATCTCCCTCCTCCTCCTCCTCCTCCTATCAGATCGGCAAGTACAGCTGTGGTCAAGCATAACCCGAAGTCCACCAAGGTCAACTTGATGAATGCAGCTCAGGCAGAGGATTCGTCAGATGTCATCATGGGTAACCTTCCTGTTAAAGATATTCCTGCAAAAGTTCTTTTTGACACGGGTGCATCGCATTGTTTCATCTCAAGACCGTTTTCATCTAAGCATGGTTTGGCTATGCAAATTTTGCCTAGTCCATTAGCAATTGTCTCTCCCGGTAGGCGCATGCATGCTAACTCCATTGCTCCAGATGTTACTATCACCTTGGGTGACTACAAGTTTATATCTTCTCCTACGGTTCTTGGTGACTCGGATATTGATCTTATTCTCGGAATGGAATGGCTTTCTAAGCACAAGGCGCATCTTGATTGTGCTGCGAGGCAGATTCAATTGACTCATTCGTCTGAGGATGTAATTGTCTTTGCCGCTCGGGATAATACTATCCATCTGTTTTCTCTCAATGAGAAGGGTGAACTCGATGCCATCTTGCAGATCCCAGTCGTTTGCGAATATCAAGACGTCTTTCTAGAAGAGCTTCCAGGAATGCCTCCGCACCGGCCAGTTGAATTCGTCATCGATCTTGAGCCTGGCACGGAACCTGTGTGCAAGTGTCCTTACAAGCTCGGACCTGAAGAGTTGAAGGAGCTGAAGAAGCAACTCGATATTCAAGAGAAAATGGGTCTCATCCGGCCTAGTTCTTCTCCGTGGGGTTGTGGTGTTCTTTTTGTGAAGAAGAAGGATGGAACGGACCGACTTTGTGTTGATTACCGTCCATTGAACAAGAAGACCATAAAGAACAAATACCCACTGCCCAACATCAATGAGCTGTTCGAACAACTCAAAGGTGCCCAAGTATTCTCCAAGCTTGATCTCCGTATGGGTTATCATCAGATTCGAATCCGTGAGCAAGATATTCCCAAGACGGCTTTCAGGACAAGCTATGGTTCATATGAATACACTGTCATGTCTTTTGGCCTCGTCAACGCTCCTCCGACTTTCTCTCGCATGATGAACTTCATCTTCAACGCCTACACCAATGACTTCATTTTGGTCTACCTCGACGACATTCTGGTTTTCTCGAAGAACAAGGAAGATCATGCCAAGCACTTGCGTTTGGTTCTTGATAAGCTGAGGGAACATCAGTTCTACGCCAAGTTCTCCAAGTGCGAATTTTGGCTCGATGAGGTTCTTTATCTTGGTCATATCATCTCTGCCAAGGGCATTGCCGTGAATCCTGAGAAGGTGTCTGCAATTGTGAATTGGGAACCTCCTCAGAACGTGAAGCAACTCCGTAGCTTCCTCGGTCTCGCAAGCTACTATCGAAGATTCGTTGAAAACTTCTCCAAGATCGCGAAGCCTCTCTCAAATCTTCTCCAGAACCACGTCAAGTACGTTTGGTCTCCGGAGTGTGACATTGCTTTCAACACTTTGAAAGAGAAATTGATCACTACTCCAGTTCTGACTCCGCCTGATGAATCCAAACCGTACGAGGTCTTTTGTGATGCCTCTCTCCAGGGTCTTGGCGCAGTGTTGATGCAAGAGAAGAAAGTTGCTGCTTATACCTCTCGCCAATTGAAGCCCAATGAGAAGAACTACCCCACTCATGATCTCGAGTTGGCGGCAGTTGTGCATGCTCTTTTGACTTGGAGACATCTCTTATTGGGAAGAAAAGTGGACATTTTCACTGATCACAAGAGTCTGAAGTACATCTTCACTCAGCGTAATCTCAACCTCAGGCAAACTCGATGGGTCGAAATGATTCAAGAGTATAATCTGAGTATCGTGTATACTCCAGGCAAGGCCAATGTGATTGCTGACGCATTGAGAAGAAAGGCTTATTGCAACAGTCTTATTCTCAAGCCTTATCAACCCGAGCTTTGTGAAGCTTTCCGCAAACTTAATCTGCAAGTTGTTCCTCAAGGTTTCCTTGCCAACCTTCAAGTCTCTCCTACCTTAGAAGACCAGATTCGCCAAGCCCAGCTTCTTGATGCTATGGTGAAAAAGGTGAAGATTGGGATTGCCAAGAGTCAACCCAAGTACAAGTGCTACCGCCTTGATGACAAGGACACTCTCTTCTTCGAGGATCGTATTGTTGTGCCCAAAGGTGAACTCCGTAAAGTGATCATGAATGAGGCTCACAATTCTCTCCTCTCCATCCACCCTAGGAGCACGAAGATGTATCAGGACCTTAAGCAGGCTTATTGGTGGACTCGTGTGAAGTGCGAGATTGCTCAATTCGTGAATGAATGTGATGTCTGGAGAAGAGTGAAGTCCAAATGATTCGAGAACACCAAAGGCCAGCTGGTCTCCTCCAACCTCTTGCCATTCCAGAATGGAAGTTTGACCACATTGAAATGGACTTCGTGACTGGGTTTCCAAAGTCCAAGCGTGGCAATGATGCTATATTCGTTGTCATCGACAAACTCACCAAAGTGGCTCACTTTCTGCCTATCAAAGAGTCGATCACTGCAGCTCAATTGGCGGAACTCTATACCTCTCGGATTGTCTCTCTGCACGGTATTCCACAAGTGATCTCTTCAGACCGTGGCAGCATCTTTACCTCCAAGTTTTGGGATTCTTTTCAGAAGGCCATGGGCACCAACATCCGCTTCAGCACAGCTTTCCATCCTCAAACTAGCGGTCAAGTCGAGCGTGTCAACCAGATTCTTGAAGATATGCTCAGGGCTTAAGTGATCTCCTTCGGCATGAAGTGGGAGGATTGTCTTCCTTATCCTGAATTCTCCTACAACAACAGTTTTCAAGCAAGTTCGGGCAAGGCCCCATTTGAAATTCTGTGTGGCAGGAAGTGCCGTACCCCTCTCAACTGGTCTGAAACTGGTGAACGTCAACTTTTGGGAAATGACTTAATCAAAGAGGCAGAGGAAATGTGCAAAGTCATTCGTGATAACCTCAAAGCAGCCCAATTCCGTTAGAAGAGCTACTATGATAGTAAGCACCGTGATTTGGCTTTCGAGATCGGAGATCATGTTTACCTCCGTGTCTCTCCTATGAAAGGTACTCGTCGCTTCGGTATCAAAGGGAAGCTTGCCCCTAGATACGTGGGACCTTTCAAGATTGTCAGCAAGAGAGGCGATCTCGCCTATCAACTCGAGCTTCCTTCAAACTTTGCAAATGTTCATGATGTGTTCCATGTCTCTCAGCTCCGAAAGTGCTTCAAGACTCCTGACCGCACCGTCAACTTCGAGGACATTGAGCTCCAAGAAGATCTTTCCTATCGTGAACACCCCGTTCCTATTCTTGAAGAGACAGAACGCAAGACTCGCAGTAAGTCAATCAAATTCCTCAAAGTCAAGTGGTCACATCATTCCGACCGTGAAGCTACCTGGGAACGCGAGGATCACCTCCGTTCTGAGTACCCGGCGTTCTTTCAGTCCTAGATCTCGGGACGAGATCCTTTCGTAGTGGTGGAGTGTTGTAACACCCCGGATATAACTTACCCAATTTGTACTCCAACTCTTACCGTTTCCGGCGTTAAGTTATTTTATTTTCTCGGGTTCGGGTTTTTGTCTCTGTGTGTTGTTGTCGTTGTCATGCATCTCATATCATGTCTTCATGTGCATTGCATTTGCATACGTGTTCATCTCATGCATTCGAGCATTTTCCCCATTGTCCGTTTTGCATTCCGGCGCTTCGTTCTCCTCCGGTGGTCATTTCTACCTTTCTTTCGTGTGTGGGGATTAAACATTTCTGGATTGGACTGGGACTTGCCATGCGGCCTTGGTTTACTACCGGTAGACCGCCTGTCAAGTTTCGTATCATTTGGACTTCGTTTGATAATCCAACGGTCAACCGAGGGACTGAAAAGGCCTTGTGTGTGTTGCAGCCCAACACCCCTCCAATTTGGCCCAAAACCCACCTAAACCTGCTCCATCATCTAGAGCGTTCGATCACGATCGCGTGGCCGAAAACCGCACCTCATTTGGACTCTCCTAGCTCCCACCACCTCTATTTAAAGATCACTCCCCGAATTTTCGGGGCAAACCCTAGATCTCTCCCTCTCCTCGTAACCGGACAAAAATCCCGCCGCCGGACATGTCCATTTCCACCCCGCCGCCGCCATTTGTCGCCGTCTGATTCGCCCGCCCGGGCGCCCACTCCGCCGCCGTCGCCAGGGCCCGCGGGGCCCGCGTCCAGCCCTCCCGGCCCGAAGAGCCAGCGCCGCCCCGCGCCTCCTCTTCCCCGTCGCCTGCTCCGGCCGCCCCGCGCACCCGATGCGGCCGCCTTCGCCGACCACCGCGGCGCCATCGTCGCCTCGCCGCCCCGCGGCCGGGTCCGTCGCCCCGCCGCCCGGGCTCCTCTCCTCTCCGGCTAGCCGCCGGCCTACCTCCCCGACGAGCTCGCCGGACTTGCCTCGGTCGGCCTGCGCCAGATCCAGATCCGGGCTAACCCTAGGGTTGACCTCGATTTTTTCCTAAGTCCTGAGATTGCAGATCCATGTGCTCATGTTCATAGCATCGTATCTCCTCATCCGTAGCTCCGTTTTGGGCATATAGCATATCAAAATGTTCATCTCAGAGAGTACATCATTTCATTCCATTGCATCATTTTCATTTGAGTTCAACTTGATGCCCGAAATGCTGTTAGAAGAGGGCTACTTGAGATAATTATCAGATCTGCTACTCCATTTGCATATTTGTCATTTTTGCCATGATTATTGTGTGCATGATATGCCCTGGTGCTCTACATATGTTTTGTTAAGGGTTTTGTCATATTTCCAGAGGTGCAACCCATGTATTTTTGTGATGTGTGTGGTGACTAGCACAAGCTTGCTAAGTGAGGCACTTGGTAGTGCTAATTTCAGGGACTTAGCAATTTCACTAAGTCCTTGATCTGTTTATTTCATATGGCCATATGTTCTTGTTGTTTCCAAGTGTTCCGTGCCTCTTTTGAGGATGATCAGTAAGGATGTTATGTTAATCTTGTAGTTCTCTATCCATCCATGTCTTTGTTTGCAATTATGGAGCACCCTAGCTTGAGTCAATCAAGCTCTACTTTTGCTACTTTGTGAATCTGGGCAGATTGTCAACTTGTTTGCAATTTTGCTGATGATGTTGTAGTTGATCCGTGCTTACTATGTTATTGTTCTTGCCATGTATATCTTGCATTTTTCCGTGCCTCTTGATAGATGTATGCTTAGTTTGTCATGTCTTGCTCCGTAGTGAGTGCATCGAGCTCGTAAACATGCCTACTCGATATCTGTTTTCAGCATGCTCCAGTTTTCACAAAGTCTGAGAACTGATTATGTTTTTGCCATGTTCACATGCTTGCAATTGTATTTTCTGATCCCTTTTGGCCCAAGGTCACTAAGGGACTTTTGTTAAGCTCTTTGAGTAGCTCCATGCCATGCTTTATTTTGCCATGTTCAGGTCCTGTAGCATGTAGTTTTGTTGCTCCGAAGAGGGCTACCTGATCTGAAATTCCAGACAAGTGTTAATTTCACTAAGTCTGAGATCTGTTTGCCATATGCATTTTTGCCATGCTTTTTGAACCTGTTAATGGATGAATTGGCCGTAGCTCAATGCTAGACTTTTGTTAAGCATCTTGAATGCATCCCTGCCATGTATTTTGTTGTCATGTTTGGGTGCTGTATCATGTTCATCTCATTGCATTTAGATGACCACTTGCTGTCAATCGCAGACCGGTGTCATAGTTGAATCGCTTGCCATTTCCAAACCGTAACTCCGATTCCGATGTTCTTTATATCGTTTTCAAGCGATTTCATCTCATCATGCTTCATTAAACCGGACATGCATCATACTTGATTGTGCATCATGCCATGTTGATGTGTTGGTTGTTTACTATGTTGTGTGCTTCTTTTCCGGTGATTGCTTCTTCGGGTTGGTTCCGATAACGTCGGGTTTGTGAGGATCCGTTCGACTACGTCCGTTTGTCTTCTTCATGGACTCGTTCTTCTTCCTTGCGGGATCTCAGGCAAGATGATCATACCCTCGAAATCACTACTATCTTTGCTATGCTAGTTTGCTTGCTCTTTTGCTATGCCATGCTACGATGCCTACCTTTTGCTTGTCAGCCTCCCAAATTGCCATCTTGAAACCTCTAACCCACCATGTCCTAGCAAACCGTTGATTGGCTATGTTACCGCTTTGCTCAGCCCCTCTTATAGCGTTGTTAGTTGCAGGTGAAGATTGAAGTTTGTTCCTTGTTGGAACATGGAGATGTTGTTCCTTGTTGGAACATGTTTACTTGTTGGGATATCACAATATATCTTATTTAATTAATGCATCTATATACTTGGTAAAGGGTGGAAGGCTCGGCCTTATGCCTGGTGTTTTGTTCCACTCTTGCCGCCCTAGTTTCCGTCATATCGGTGTTATGTTCCCGGATTTTGCGTTCCTTACGCGGTTGGGCTAATTATGGGAACCCCTTGACAGTTCGCCTTAAGTAAAGCTCTTCCAGCAATGCCCAACATTGGTTTTACCATTTGCCACCTAGCCTTTTCTTTTCCCTTGGGAGTCGCGCTCCTGAGGGTCATCATTATTTTACCCCCCCGGGCCAGTGCTCCTCTGAGTGTTGGTCCAACTGAGCGATGTCCGAGGCTACCAGGGGCAACTCTGGGCTGGCTTACCCGACGTCTTGCTCATCTGAGTGTGCCCTGAGAAAGAGATATGTGCAGCTCCTATCGGGATTTGTCGGCACATTCGGGCGGTGTTGCTGGTCTTGTTTTACCCTGTCGAAATGTCTTGTTGTACTGGGATAACGAGTCTGATCGGAATGTCTCGGGTGGAGGTCTATTCCTTCGTTGACCGTGAGAGCTTGTCATGGGCTAAGTTGGGACACCCCTGCAGGGATTTGAACTTTCGAAAAGCCGTGCCCGCGGTTATGGGCAGATGGGAATTTGTTAACGTCCGGTTGTAGAAAACCTGAAGCTTGACCTTAATTAAAATGACATCAACCGCGTGTGTAACCGTGATGGTCTCTTTCCGGCGGAGTCCGGGAAGTGAACACGGTGTTGGAGTTATGCTTGACGTAGGTTGTTCTAGGATCACTTCTTGATCATACTTTTATCGACCGTGCTTTTGCCTTCTCTTCTCGCTCTCATTTGCGTATGTTAGCCACCAAATATGCTAGTCGCTTGCTGCAGCTCCACCTCATACCTTTTACCCTACCCATAAGCTTAAATAGTCTTGATCGCGAGGGTGCGAGATTGCTGAGTCCCCGTGGCTCACAGATACTTCCAAAACCAGCTTGCAGGTGCCGATGAGTCCGTGCAGATGACGCAACCAAGCTCAGGAGGAGCTCGATGAAGATCTTGTCCTCTGTGTTGTTTCCGTTCTAGTTGATCAGTAGTGGAGCCCAGTTGGGGTCGATCGGGGACCTTTGTCGCATTTGGGGTTCTTCTTTTATTTTGGTTCCGTAGTCGGACCATGAGTGTATTTGATTGATGTAATGTTTATTCATGTAATTGTGTGAAGTGGCGATTGTAAGCCAACTATGTACTCCTTTTCCCTTATGTATTACATGGGTTGTGTGAAGATTACCTCACTTGCGACATATGCCTTCAATGCGATTATGTCTCTAAGTCGTGCCTCGACACGTGGGAGCTATAGTCGCATCGAGGGTGTTACAAGTTGTATCAGAGCCTTCCCCGACCTTAGGAGCCCCATTGCTTGATCGTCTTAGCAGTCGAGTTGTGTCTAGAAAAATGTTTTGAGTCCTTAGGAATTATATATCGGAGAGTTTAGGAATTCTTTTTACTTCCCAGTCTCCTCATCGCTCTGGTAAGGCATCCTGACATAATGTTTTGACTCTTCTCTTCTTAAATTTCACTAAAAAAAATTAGGATCACGCGAGTATCTTGGATTTGTTCTGATGGCTTATGATGAGAACACTATCTTGGTGCCTCCTGTCAGGGGTTTAGTGGAAGTGTCCCGGGGAGTTGAGCTCTGAGGTGTTGTCATCATAATTTTATCGTTGCAATTCTAGAATACTTGAGATATGTTCGCCGACATCAAAAATCTCTTTTATGCAGTTCGTTGGTGAGATAACCTCGACGCCACCCAGTACTGGGGCGGGAGTTCGGGAGTATTGCCATAACTTGTATAACGGATGCTTTTCGAAGGTTGAGGTAGATGATTTCCGAAGGTTTCTTGGTTATGTGTTGAAGGATGGATACAGCTGGATGTAGGATTTGCTAGTTTGGGTGAGATATTATGCTTCCCCTGTATCCCCAACACCTGATTGCATAACCGGAAAGGTTCGGGAGTTTCATAGGTGGGAATTCAAGTAGCTCTTAGGATATCTTTCCGACAGATGTATGATATGAAATTGGGGTTCGACGTCTAGTGGTCCGCCTATTCACGGTCGGTTTTACAGTGGTCTCGTTGTGTCTTAAAGAGTCCTTGGCTATGCTGACTCGGAGACACTTCGTATGTCATGTGCACTGCCTTGTACATGATGGTGCTGTACGATCGAGCCCGTTTAGGCCCCACCACGAAAACTTCGGACGAAATCTCTATCATATGTTTGTTCCGGCTTATTTTGCAGGCCAATCCTTTGTTTTGTTTTGAGTTGTGGTATTCGAGTTGCTTCAAAGTCAAATGTTGATTCCATACCTTCCCCAAATGGTGTTCTCATACTTCGGTGTGAATACCAATCCTTCTTGATCATCAAGATTGCTTTGTCAATCCTTTTCAACCGGCGTGTTTTTCTCTTCAAGTGGATCTGATCATTTCAACATCAGTAAGATCAATTATCTCTTCTTCTCAACGGTGTTATTTCTTCCGTCTCCAAGTTGCCTTTGTTTTTCCCACCCTCCCTCCCTTTGTTTTTCTCCAAGGATTCAGATCTCTTAATCGAGTATCCTTCTTATTGATGTGAGGTCTCTCCATTCTTTTCTATCAATATTCTTATCTGGTGATTCTCATGAAGATCGTAACGGAGCTTCAAGTTATCATTCTTTGTCTCTTCTCTTCTCCGGTGGTTTCAAGTCAAGCTTTGTTGATCATACCCTTTCCTCATTTCAAATACCTTTTCATACCGGTGCACCTCATAACCATCCACTTCTCGTTATTTAATTGCTCCAGAGTGCTCAAAATATTTCGAAGATTCATGTTTCCACTCTGTTTTCGTTCAAACTCTTTTGAGGATGTGATCTCATTCTAGCCATTTAATTCAACCGGTGCAATCTCTCTCTTTAAATCATTTCAACGGTGCTTCTTTTCAGTGGGCCCTAACCCACAGGTCTTTTCCCATGATCTTACCTGACTCTTCTCATTTTCCCGGAGCTACCCTCAAATTCATCTTAAAGATGACGTAAGAATGATTTATCATCAGTCCCATGTATTTCTCCAAGATCTCTCAAATTCTTTTCATCGTTGGCTCAACCTTTCCATTCTTCATTCTGGAGTGCCTCAATAATTATTGGTGGTGTTTCTCGTCGTCATTCTAAGATTTTGAAGACCGAAGAAGAGTGTCTCTTAAATCGTGCTCCATTCTCTTCAAGATTCGTGATTCTAGCTTGTTGCCATCCTCTCATAACTGTGTTTGATTGTGAGATATTCTTTTCACCCATCCGAAGTAATTCAAGAGTCTTCTCAGTCTGTTATCCGGAGCCCATCATCGAAGATTATCCATTTCAGCTTCAACTCTCGTTCTCCTAATTTTACCGGTGCTTCATTCAAGTAAGCTTTAATCGGCTCGTGAGCTCTTCGTTCTCATGTATCTAAATCCTCTCAAGCATCTTTGTTCATTTTATAATTCTTCCCGGCGTTTCTTTATCTTCTCTTCGTTCATTTTCATTTCTTACGATGGTTCGTTCAAGTTTTTCTTCTTTCTCATCATATCAATTCCTTCGTTCTTTTCAATCCTACCGGTGGTTCGTTGAAGACTTTCCCAAGCTTGCGCTATATCTCTCTTAATCCTTTCTACAAGAATAAGTAGTGTGCCAAATCCATTGTTTGTCATCAATCTAATTGGCGAAGGATACGCATAACGTAATTCTTATTTTGTTCATCCAAGTGATTAATTCTTTATTCCGGAGCCTCATCAAAATTCTTGGTTTCAATTGTTTCATCTTTTCTTTCCCGGAGTTCCAAGCTCTAATTATCACGGAGATCCATCTAAATCATTGCAAGGATTCACCTTGTATTTTCAACTTCTCTTTCTTTTCGTTTGATCATCCTTTTTGTTACCGGAGTTCTTCATGGAGGCTCTACATGATGGTGCATTAAGGATATAACTCCTTCTCCAACTTTGTCATCGAGATTCTTTTCTAAGAAACTCAAGCTTTCATCATCTTCCTATCCGGAGTGCACTTCTTTTTAACGTATCATTGGAGGTGGTATTATGTCATTCTTGATAATGTGACTTCATGTTTTCATGATTCACATGTTGTCAAGATTGGGATATTTTAAATCCATCAATCTCGTCATTGGAGCTATCTTGGGTTATATTTCACCTATAGCCTTCCCTAAGGATTGTTGCTAATTATGGTGCTTATAAATGATCCAAGTTTCTTCATTTATCCTCCCGGTGATATAAGTTTCTTGTCTCCTTGTTCATGTCAATCCAATCTAGTGCTTCCGTCAGTGGCAGAATTTCACCTCATAATGTTTGAGTTGTATTCCTCAAGCCCATATCAAGCTTATTATTTTCGTTGTTGGTTTTCCAACAACTCCGTTCTAGCATTTGTTGTAAGCGTGCTCCCTCGAGATCTTGTTTCCCTTCGTTCATCCCACTCCATTCTTACTTTTGTTCCGGAGGCTTTGTGATGTTGCTCTCTTCAACCCATCTTCTTGTGTTGACAAGATCATGTTCTTTTCATGATTGTCTATTTAACCGGAGTGTCGTGCCCTCTTTTCAAGTTATATCACCTTATCAATTTCTTATTCAATTCCTCTCTTTTCAACCGGAGTGTTGCCCGAATTTTGGTCTTCCTTGATCCCCTTCCTTAACCGGAGTGTTTTTCTATATATATCTTCCCTTCAACCTCAAGGTTTTTCGCAATGCTCTTTGTTCCCTCTTTTCTAATGGAGTGTTTTCGACCTAGTTCACCTTCGTTGTATTCTTTTCTCGAATTTGTTCAACCTTGCAAGGTTTTTGGTTTCACTCGTTTGTCAAAGAAGCAACTTACTTTCCCTCTTCTCTTTCTCCTCCGTTTTCCCTCCGGTGCCATTCTAGATCTCGGGACGAGATCCTCTCGTAGTGGTGCAGTGTTGTAACGCCCCGAGACCGATATGCCAGGTGTCGTTCAGTTATTCGCTGGCGTTGCCTTGTCATTCCTTGCGTGTCATGCATTGCATATCATGTCATCATGCGCATTTCATTTGCATACGTGTTCGTCTCACGCATCCGAGCTTTTTCCCCGTTGTCCGTTTTGCAATCCGGTGTTCCGTTCTTCTCCGGTGGTCATTTCTACCTTTCTTTCGTGTGTGGGGATTAAACATTTCCGGATTGGACCGAGACTTGCCATGCGGCCTTGGTTTACTACCGGTAGACCGCCTGTCAAGTTTCGTACCATTTGGACTTTGTTTGATACTCCAACGGTTAACCGAGGGACCGAAAAGGCCTCGTGGGTGTTGCAGCCCAACACCCTTCCAATTTGGCCCAAAACCCACCTAACTCTGCTCCATCATCTCGGTCGTTCGATCACGATCGCGTGGCCAAAAACCGCACCTCATTTGGACTCTCCTAGCTCCCTCTACCTATAAAAGAGCACCCCTCCCCGAAATTTCAGATCATTTCGCAGTCTAAACCCTAGATCCACTCCTCCCCGCGCCACAGGACGCGTCCGCGCTGCACCGGACATGTCCGCCCTGCGCGCCACCTCACTCGAGCCAATCAGAAGGCGCCACGTCGTCACCACCAACTCCCTCCTCCAATCCCACTTCGCCACATGGCACCGCGCTGCCCCACTTCGCCGCCGGCCCGCAAGCCCAGATCGAGCCCGCAGGGCCCAACCTCGCCGCCGCCCGCGGAGAGCCGCGCCCGCTCGCCGCCTTCTCCATCCTCCCTTGCGCCGCCGCACGCCGTCTTGACGCCGGCCGCCCGCCGACGCCACTCGCCGACCTCGTTCCTCGCCGGATCCCGCATCCCTAGGGCCGCCGTCTCGTCATGGCCAGATCCGGCCCCGGGGAGGCGAGCCCCGCTGGATCCGGTGCTCCTTTGCCTCCCTGCCTCGCCGGAGGTCTTCCAACTGCCTCGTCGGAGCTCCTTCACGCCGCCGCCGCCGGACGGGATCGGGAGAGCCCCGATCCGCTTCGCCGTTGACCATCGGGCGCCGCCGCCCCTGCCTCCCCGATCCGATCGGGATGGAGGGAGACGAGCGCTCCGTTGACCGCCTCCGCCTCCTTCCGCGTGGGCCCCGCATCCAGGCCCAGCTGGCCTACCCCTCCGGCCCGATTCGTCCTCCATCGTCCCACACGTGGGCCACGATGGCGCCAAGGCCCAGCGCGCCGCCCCCTCCTCGGCCTGCTTCCTCCTCCACCGACTGGGCCAGGCCCTGGGTGAGCCGAACCCCAGCGCCCCCTCCTATTGTTTTTTTTACTCTTGTTGGGCTGCCCAGTGCACTGTTCAGATTCGGCCCGATTCATGTTTTTTCCTGCGGAACGATTTTGCCCATTTATCTAGAGATTGCCAGTTTTGCAGATTAGTCCCCCTAGTTCATGCATTTAACTTGTTCAGAATTTTGTGTAGATTAATAATATCCAACTTTCATCCTTGTTTAAAATATTTAAAATGTTGTTTGCATTAATTTGCTCCTATGCCATGCTAAAATGATTTAATTCATAACTAAATAACCGTAGCTCCGTTTTTAATAATCTTTATATGTAAATGGGGTAGAATTTTGCCTAGTTTAACATGGTGGCATCATCTTGCATGTTTAACAACTCTAAAATTGTGTTTAGGGCAGAACAGTACCAAATCTATAATATGCTCATGGGGAGTTTCCGGAATTGTTGTTCGTTGCTTCCGGCCTCATTTAAACTTGCCTAGATAGGTAGTTTTGTTTTGCTTCACCCTCTTGCCATGTTTAACAACATTTAATATTGTTGGGGTACATAAACGAGAGAGAACTAAATAATTGATGTGGTGTTTCATCAATATGCAACCCGTTGCATATTGAGCTACACTTAATTTGTAGGATTGCTTGTGCTCTTTGCCATGACATGCTTCTTTAAACCGGTCATGCATCATACTTGATTGTGCATCATGCCATGTTGATGTGTTGGTTGTTTACTATGTTGTGTGCTTCTTTTCC
Source organism: Triticum urartu (assembly GCF_003073215.2). Taxonomy (NCBI): domain Eukaryota; kingdom Viridiplantae; phylum Streptophyta; class Magnoliopsida; order Poales; family Poaceae; genus Triticum; species Triticum urartu. The sequence goes on along the minus strand of NC_053025.1, from coordinate 187,606,074 downwards.
GGTGATTGCTTCTTCGGGTTGGTTCCGATAACGTCGCGTTTGTGAGGATCCGTTCAACTACGTCCGTTTGTCTTCTTCATGGACTCGTTCTTCTTCCTTGCGGGATCTCAGGCAAGATGATCATACCCTCGAAATCACTACTATCTTTGCTATGCTAGTTTGCTTGCTCTTTTGCTATGCCAATGCTACGATGCCTACCTTTTGCTTGTCAGCCTCCCAAATTGCCATGTTGAACCTCTAACCCACCATGTCCTAGCAAACCGTTGATTGGCTATGTTACCGCTTTGCTCAGCCCCTCTTATAGCGTTGTTAGTTGCAGGTGTAGATTGAAGTTTGTTCCTTGTTGGAACATGGAGATGTTGTTCCTTGTTGGAACATGTTTACTTGTTGGGATATGACAATATATCTTATTTAATTAATGCATCTATATACTTGGTAAAGGGTGGAAGGCTCGGCCTTATGCCTGGTGTTTTGTTCCACTCTTGCCGCCCTAGTTTCCGTCATATCGGTGTTATGCTCCCGGATTTTGTGTCCCTTACGCGGTTGGGCTATAATGGGAACCCCTTGACAGTTCGCCTCAAGTAAAGCTCTTCCAGCAATGCCCAACATTGGTTTTACCATTTGCCACCTAGCCTTTTCTTTTCCCTTGGGAGTCGCGCTCCTGAGGGTCATCATTATTTTACCCCCCTGGGCCAGTGCTCCTCTGAGTGTTGGTCCAACTGAGCGATGTCCGAGGCTACCAGGGGAAACTCTGGGCTGGCTTACCCGACGTCTTGCTCATCTGAGTGTGCCCTGAGAAAGAGATATGTGCAGGTCCTATCGGGATTTGTCGGCACATTCGGGCGGTGTTGCTGGTCTTGTTTTACCCTGTCGAAATGTCTTGTTGTACTGGGATACCGAGTCTGATTGGAATGTCTCGGGTGGAGGTCTATTCCTTCGTTGACCGTGAGAGCTTGTCATGGGCTAAGTTGGGACACCCCTGCAGGGATTTGAACTTTCGAAAGCCGTGCCCGCGGTTATGGGCAGATGGGAATTTGTTAACGTCCGGTTGTAGAAAACCTGAACTTGACCTTAATTAAAATGAATCAACCGCGTGTGTAACCGTGATGGTCTCTTTCCGGCGGTGTCCGGGAAGTGAACACGGTTGTTGGAGTTATGCTTGACGTAGGTAGTCTAGGATCACTTCTTGATCATACCTTTATCGACCGTGCTTTGCCTTCTCTTCTCGCTCTCATTTGCATATGTTAGCCACCATATATGCTAGTCGCTTGCTGCAGCTCCACCTCATACCTTTACCTTACCCATAAGCTTAAATAGTCTTGTTCGCGAGGGTGCGAGATTGCTGAGTCCCCGTGGCTCACAGTTACTTCCAAAACCAGCTTGCAGGTGCCGATGAGTCCGTGCAGATGACGCAACCAAGCTCAGGAGGAGCTCGTTGAAGATCTTGTCCTCTGTGTTGTTTCCGTTCTAGTTGATCAGTAGTGGAGCCCAGTTGGGGTCGATCGGGGACCTTCGTCGCATTTGGGGTTCTTCTTTTATTTTGGTTCCGTAGTCGGACCATGAGTGTATTTGATTGACGTAATGTTTATTCCTGTAATTGTGTGAAGTGGCGATTGTAAGCCAACTATGTATCCCTTTTCCTTATGTATTACATGGGTTGTGTGAAGATTACCTCACTTGCGACATATGCCTTCAATGCAATTATGTCTCTAAGTCGTGCCTCGACACGTGGGAGCTATAGTCGCATCGAGGGTGTAACAACCCACCTGGTCGAACCGTACGTAGCGTTGTCATTCTGGTTACGAACATGTACGTACATATGATCTGTCTGTCTGCAGGCTGCAGCGATGAACTGTGGCCGTGTAAGGAAGTGCACGTGTCATAGTATAGGCACGCACGTGTCGTAGTAGAGGAGCGCACGTAGCATCTCACGCAGTCCTGTTAATCTCATGTACATGGACGTACAGCCAGGGTGCAAGAAAGTAAATATGGCCATGTACGTACATACGGGCTTGGTCTTGAATGCCAACTCGCGCATACGTAAGGCCAGGGATCATGTACATGGATGTGTAGGAATGGAGAAACTGCATCGTCGTGTTCTTCGGGAGCCAAACGGCTTGGACTTAACAACCGATCGAAACGAGCCTGGCATACTGCAGAACGGAGAAAACGGCCTTGTGTTTGACCGGCCATGGTCGAAACGGGATCCTGTTCATCGGGAGGGGTCTGGCGTGCCGCAAAACGGAGGAAACAGACTTCTCTTGGACCTCCTACATTCGAAACGGGGTACTGTTGATCGGGAGGGGTGTGGCATACCGCAAAAGGGAGGAATCAAAATTGTGTTGGAGCACTACAGTCGAAACAGGGGTCCTATTCATCGGGACGGGTGTGGCGTACCGCAAAACGGGATTCCACGGGATACTGTTCATCTCCAGCGTCGACTGCCTCCACGGGCTACTGTTCATCCACCATTGACCTCCTCTATCCTCCACCTGCGACTGTTCATCCATGATGTCTCCCTCCTGCCTTCACCAGCCATTGTTCATCCATGGGCTCCTGTTCATCCAACCTCCACTGCTCCTCCACCGACTACTATTCAACCAGCCCTCTCCATGGGGTCCTGTCCAACCGCCCCTCCACGGGCTACTATTCATCTAGCCCTCCACCGTCTACTCTTCAACCAGCCCTCCACAGGGTCGTCTTGTTCATCCAGCGGCAACGGCCTCTACTACCACGGTGTCCTATTCATCCAACCCGTCATCGGGAACTATTCATCCAACCCCCCCAACAATGCTCACTATTCGTCAAGGGAAGGAGGCAGCAGGTTTTGAGAAGCTTCAGTTAGCAGTAGTAGTGTCTGTGTATTAGGAACGTTGGTACCCAGACTTGGCTGCCTGCGGCCCACGGCGTGGCTCCATCGGTGGCCCGGTACGCCCCAGTTCGGCAGTAACAACACAAGACCCAGACATCAAGAGCTCCCTAGGGGCGGCCTCACTAGGCTGGCTCCCAAGGAGCGGAGATATCAAGGCAAGGCACTCCTCACGAGGTTCACATGATGTGAGCCATGACGACCAAGGCCAGGCGGGCGCTAGCGTGCGCTAGCGGATGCAGCGTACCAGTTTCCCCTTTGGTGTCAAGGGGGCAAGCGCAGGGGCAGAGTCCCAAGGAATCAGGCAAAGGTTCCCATATTGGTACACCAAGACCAAGACCGCTAGGACGACAGGACGAAGGTCATCGTGGAGCCCACTATAGCGTAACCACCAGAGCCTTTGTACATGGCTGACTCCGCGTGGCTTGTCATGGCCTGGTGAACGCGCAGGCTGCGTTGCTCATGGCACATGAGCTCCTGCGCTACCGCCCAGTCAAGGACCTCTACAAAGACTGGCTCGACTGGCTCGCCAAGCTAGTCAGCACGGCTGGGGGCTCAGCTGCACCGTCCCACTCATTGCCTTGCCTGCTGCCCACTACGCGCGACATAGCCCATGGAGCGCCTCCGCCACCTCCTCGTCAGGACGCCACCCTCGGTCTAAGATGCGCGGCCCCACGGCGTGACCCACCACGCGGGCGCCCGCGCACAAAGAAGAAAGCTGTCGGGAGGTCCAACGGCCTCAAGAAGGTGCCCCAGCGCTCCTCCACCAACACGTCAAGACCGCGCGCCGCCTGCGGATCGTGGTGCGTGCTCACCAAGATCAGGCTCCACCTCCACGACGAGCTCCGGTGACCACCGCGGGCTGCCGCGCCTTCACCCCTGAGTTGCGCAGTGTTGTCTGGCCAGGCAAGTTCAAGCCTGACCTACCTCCACGTTATGACGGTACCCCTGACCCTGCAGAGTTCCTACACCTCTACGAGCTGAGCATCGGGGCGGCCAGCGGCGACGAAAAGGTCATGGAAAACAGGTTCCACATGGCCCTCAAGGATGGCACACGCTCGTGGCTCCTGATTCTGCCTGCGGGGTCGATCTCCTCCTAGGGAGAGATGTGCGAGCTTTTCATTGCCAACTTCCAGGGCACTCGTGACCGCCCACCTACTGTGGGTGACTTGCCATGCATCAAGCAGCAGCCAGGGGAGACCCTGCAGAAGTATATCCAGCGCTTCAACAAAGTTCGCCTCAAGATCCCCAGTGTTTCTAACAAAGCCATCATCTCAGCGTTCTCCGATGGCGTCTGCGATGTCAAGATGAAGGAGGAGCTCGCCATCCATGACAACCTGTGCAAGGCTTTGGAGATGTTCAACATGGCTACAAAGTGCGCGAGAGCTGAGGAGGGGCACCTCTCCCTCCTCGAGCTCCCAACTGCCGACCCGGAAGACATGAAGGCCCAAGTCAAGGACACGAAGTGCAAGGGGGCTGCCGTGCTCGCGGCTGAACCAGAGATGAATTAAGCGGCTGCGACCACCCAGAGTCGTCCAAGAGCAGCCGTCCCTTTTGCGTCTTCCACAACATACACAACCACAACACGAATTACTGTCAAGAGCTCAGGGCCATCCGCGACGGGCACCTCGGTTGATGCCCCGAGCACAACGATCGAGGCTACAACCGTCGAGGAGGCAGAAGCGGAGGATATTGGGATGACCGCGGCCCCCACCAGGACTGGCGTGACCAGCTTTGTGAGGATCGCTGGCAAGGCTAGCCTCGCTAGGGCGCCTGGAGAGACCAGCCTCGTGAGGACCATCCTCAGGGCAATACTGGCGTCCCTCCGCTGCCACCACCACCGAAAAGAAACGACGACCACCACTAGGACGAGGGGGCTGGGGGCTTCCAGGAGCCTCGTGCCATTGCCTGCATCTTGGGTGGCGCTCAGACCCCAGCCTCACACCGCATCTTCAAGCAGTTCGCTCATGAGGTGAGCGCGGCCCTCCCTAGGTTCGAGGGCACACGTCCGCTCAGGTGGTCCAAGTGCACCATCACCTTCAGCTCCTCCGACTAGCTCAAGAGCGCTGTGAGGGAGTCCTGGATTATGGGGTCCTCAGGCGTCCGGGCTATGTGACGTGGGCCAGACTGATGGGTCGTGCAGATACAAGACAGAAGTCCTTCCCCCGTGTCCGGATGGGACTCTCCTTGGCGTAGGAGGCAAGACTGACATGCAAATATGAAGATTCCTTTCTATATAAACCGACATTGTACACACCTAGCCCCCTCCGCTGTCTATATAAACCGAAGGGTTTAGTCTGTAGAGGCAATCATAATCATACATCCTAGACATCTAAGGTTTAGCCATTACAATCTCGTGGTAGATCAACTCTTGTAACCCCTATACTCATCAAAGTCAATCAAGCAGGACGTAGCGTATTACCTCCATCAAGAGGGCCCAAACCTCGGTAAACACTGTGTCCCTGTCTCCTATTACCTTCGATCCTTAGACGCACAGTTCGGGACCCCCTACCCAAGATCTGCCGGTTTTGACACCGATATTGGTGCTTCCATTGAGAATTCCACTTTGCCGTTGTCGAAAGGCTCAAAGGCTCGCCTTGTCATCAAGGACATTATCACTTCCGGAGGAGCCCTAGTTTCAGGGAAAACTCTCCGGCTTGGTGGCTTCACCATGGGTGCCCGCTCAGCCGTTAAGCCGAAAGTGACCCCCCAAGTCGCCGAAAATCCTGTCCGTATTACCCCTGAATACTCCGACAAGATGGATCCGATAGATCTATCATCGTTGAACGAGCTGCTAGATCGCATCGCCGCCCTCGGGGTCTCAACTGACTATGATCGGACTAGGCTTAAACCCAACCAGAGAGAAATCAAAACTCCACCGATCACCCATCAGGTAGCGATTGTGGTGGAACAAGCTGACAATAACTCTTCTCCTACGTTGAGAAGAAACTATGTTCGGATTTCCAAACCTAGAAAACCGGATACCCGTCCTCGGGAGGACACTCCCTGCCCTCCGAACACAAAATCAGATATTAAGCCTGAGAATTCACCGGACACTCCGGAACCTGGGCTGGCAACCTCAAAAATTCTTGGATCTCCGGATTCCATAGTGGGTCAAGGTGCGAATTTAATCCCGCCCACCCACCACAAGCAATATTCTCCAAGAAATTCCGGCCCTCCGAACATATGCGACCTAACGTATGTGTGGCAGTAGCCTTGGGAGACAGTCCATCTCTTTTGGGCCAAATTCCTTCTTGTTAAAAACAAGATAAAAGACTGCTGCAACGACGACACAATTTTAGTATTTCGCAACAACTGCACGGACGAGGGAATCCTTAATGCCCTCAATCTCCGTCGTGTACTGCACTTTGCATATTTGGCACACATAGTACAGAAGTATTGCACAATGGAAAGCGCCTGGAGAAGTTAGACAACCCGCTGGGAACCGCAGGCCTTTAAGCCATCTCCCAGGTGGGCAAAAAGGATGCACCCTCGCGGGGCACCTGATCATCATCTCGTGGACAAGAAACCCAAGCCCTTTACGGGACAAAGAACTTTCTTCGAGGAATGGCTCGATAGGCCGTGTCAAATACACATGACGCCGAATACCAAACCAACACGCAGCCTACGGGCATGTTGGATACTGCGGCAGGTGGCCAAGAGTGGCGAGGGTATCCTCACCAACAATACCCCAGAGAAGTACTCTTTGGAGAACACCTATTTCAAGGTATTCACGGTCTTCGAGACCTTCTCATCAAATAATCGGTGCAAAAGGGCGTTCCGCGACCTTGCTGAAGTTTGCCAAATAGCAGCAATAAAACCCTTGGAACGATACGGTGATCACTTTCAATGCCAAGGACGAACCAAGGTCCCGCTTAGTCCGGGCACTCGTAGGTAGTATCGGCGCGCACGTGTCGTAGTAGAGGAGCGCTCGTAGCATGTCACGCAGTCCAGTTAATCACATGTACATGTACATACAGCCAGGGTGCAAGAAAGTAAATATGGCCATGTACGTACATACAGGGCTTGGTCTCGAATGCCAACTCGCGCATACGTATGGCCAGGGATCATGTACATGGCTGGGTAGGAACGGAGAAACTGCATCGTTGTGTTCATCGGGAGCCAACCGGCTTGGACTGAACAACCGATGGAAACGAGTCCTGGCGTACCGCAGAATTGAGGAAACGACCTTGTGTTTGACTAGCCATGGTCGAAACAGGACCCTGTTCATCGGGAGGGGTCTGGTGTGCCGCAAAATGGAGGAAACAGACTTCTCTTGGACCTCCTATGGTCGAAACGGGGTCCTGTTGCTCGGGAGGGGTGTGGCATACCGCAAAACGGACGAAACAAACTTGTGTTGGAGGGCTACAGTCGAAACAGGGGTCATGTTCATCGGGAGGGGTGTGGCTTACCGCAAAACGGGATTCCACGGGATACTGTTCATCTCCACAATTGGCTGCCTCCACGGGCTACTGCTCATCCACCATCGACCTCCTCCAGCCTCCACCTGCGAATGTTCATCCACATCGTCTCCCCTCCTGCCTCTACCAGCCACTGTTCATCCATGGGCTCTTGTTCATCCAGCCTCCACCGCTCCTTGACCGACTACTATTCAACCGCCCCTCCACGGGCTACTATTCATCCAGCCCTCCACCGTCTACTCTTCAACCAGCCCTCCATGGGGTCGTCCTGTTCATCCAGCCCTCCACCGAGGCCTGTTCATCCAGCGGCAACGGCCTCTACTACTACAGGGTCCTGTTCATCCAACCCCTCATCGGGAACTGTTCATGCAACATCCACCCCCCCCCAACAACGCTCATTGTTCATCAAGGAAGGAGGCAACGGGGTTCGATCAACTTCAGTTAGCAGTAGTAGTGTCGGTGTCCTAGGAACGTTGGTACCGAGATTTGCCTGCCTGCAGCCCACGGCGTAGCTCCTTCAGCGGCCCGGTACGGCCCGGTTTGGCAGTAACAACACAAGATCCTCGCGAGGGGCCAAGCCTCATGAGGCGGACAACACCGAGAGCTCCCTAGGGGGCGGCCTCACTAAGCTGGCTCCTAAGGAGCAGAGATATCAAGGCAAGGCGCACCTCAAGAGGTTCACATGATGTGAGCCATGACAACCAACGCCAGGCGGGTGCCAGCGGGTCAGCGTACCAGTTTCCCCTTTGGTGTCAAGGGGGCAAGTGCAGGCGCGGAATCTCGAGGAATCAGGCAAAGGTTTCCATAATGGTGCAGCAAGACCTAGACCGCAAGGATGACAGGACGGAGGACATCGCAGAGCCCGCTACAGCGTCACCACCAGAGCCTTTGCGGGCGAAGACTACTTTTGTCAGGATAACTTGTACTAGTTGTCTCCCTTTGAATTTGGCCGTTGTGGGATCCCTTCCCGCCTACATTTGGGAAGAGGACCAAGGCCACTATAAATAGGACTTAGCCACCACCAAAAAAGGGGATCATATCCATTGCACCCTCACCACCTCTCTAGCTCATCGAGCTCAAGAACACCTCGCCTCCTGGAGCTGTTCAACCACTATACTGCTTCATCCTCAGCCCCTCGACACAATCCATCACAAAGCTGGAGTAGGGTATTACACCGCTAGGTGGCCCAAACTAGTATAAACATATGTGTCTTTTGTCCCTTGGGTTCATTGAGCTAGGCTGTGGAATCGTTGGGCCGCAAGGAGTTCTTCATATGCACCCCAGTGTTCGAACCTCTCAAGGGTCTGCGGAGCCCGGAATCCGAAATTTGGCACGCCAGTTAGGTGTGTGTCGGAGCTTCTCTTCCGTCAATCGACTCGCCGCCGCTCCACCATCTCCATGGCAGATGCTCGCCGAGCCCGCAATGAGCGTCGAGCCGCTCTTGCCGTGCACGTCATCCAGACGGCGCCAGTTGGCGGGCCTCCCTGTGATTCTCCATCACCTGCCGCCCACGCCGTCACCAGCCCAGCGGGGCATGAGTAGCAAGCATCGTCGCAGCATCCCTCCATGCGGTGGCACGGACGCACCGCCACCCTGTCGCTGACTCCGGCCAACTCATCATCCCACTCTTGTCACGGCCTGGTGAACGCGCAGGCTACGTTGCTCATGGCACGTGAGCTCCTGCACTACCGCCCGGTCAATGACCTCTGTGAAGACTGGCTCGACTACCTCGCCGAGCTAGTCAGCGTGGCTGGGGGCTCGCCTGCATCGTCCATCTCATTGCCTTGTCCGCTTCCTACTACTGGCGACATAGCCCATGGAGCGCCTCCACCACCTCCTCGTCAGGACATCACACTCGGTCCAACACGCGCGGCCCCGTGGCATGATCCACCCTGTCGGGCGCCAGCGCACAAAGAAGAAAGCTGTCGGGAGGTCCAACGGCCACAAGAAGGTGCCCCAGCGCTCCCTCCATGACCACGTCAAGACCGTGCACCGCCCGCAACGGTGGTGCACACGCACCAAGATCAGGCTCCACCTCCACGACGGGCTCCGGTGACCACCATGGGCTGCTATGCCTTCACCCCTGATGCTGCGTAGCGTTGTCTGGCCATGCAAGTTCAAGCCTGACCTGCCTCAACATTACGAAGGTACCCCTGACCCTGCAGAGTTCCTGCAACTCTACGAGCTGAGCATCGAGGTGGCCAACGGTGACGAAAAGGTCATGGAAAACAGGTTCCCCAGAGCTCTCAGGGATGGCGCACACACGTGGCTCCTGATTCTGCCCGCGGGGTCGATCTCCTCCTAAGGCGAGATGCGCGAGCTTTCGTCGCCAACTTCTAGGGCAATCGCGACCGCCCACGTGCCGTGAGTGCCCTGCGGCGCATCAAGCAGTAGCCAGGGGAGACCCTGCAGAAGTACATCTAGCGCTTCAACAATGTTCACCTCAAGATCCACCAATGTTTCTAACGAAGCCATCATCTCTGCGTTCTCCGATGGCGTCTGCGATGTCAAGATGAACAAGGAGCTCGCCATCCATGAGGACATGTGCATGGCTTTGCAGATGTTCAACATGGCTACCAAGTGCGCGAGAGTTGAGGATGGGCACCTCTCCCTCCTCGAGCTCCCAACTGCCGACCTAGAAGACAAGAAGGCCCAAGTCAAGGACATGAACTGCAAGGGGGCTGCTGTGCTCGCGGCCGAAACAGAGATGAATTAATCGCGGCTGCGACGACCCAGAGTCGTCAAAGAGCAGCCGTCCATTTTGCGTATTCCCCAACATACACAACCACAACACGAATTACTATCAAGAGCTCAGGGCCATCCGCGACGGACACCTCGGTTGATGCCCCGAGCGCAATGATCGAGGCTACGGCCGTGGAGGAGGCAGAAGCGGAGGACGTTGGGAAGACCACGGCCCCTGCAAGGAGTGGCGTGACCAGCCTTGTGAGGATCGATGGCGAGGCTAGCCTCGCTAGGGCGCCTGGAGAGACCAGCCCCGTGAGGACCGTCCGCAGGGCAATACTGGCCTCCCTCCGCTGACACCATCACCGAAGCACGACTTAGAGGCATAACCGCATAGTAGGCATGTTGCAAGAGGGGTAATCTTTACACATCCCATGACCTGAATAAGAAAGGGATAAAGAGTTGGCTTACAATCGCCACTTCACACAATACATAAATATAGCATTACATCATCCAGAATACAATCAAGGTCCTACTACGGAACCAAAATAAAGAAAGACAACCCCTAATGCTAGATCCCCGATCGTCCTGACTAGGCTCCATTACTGTAAAACCCACGATGCAGATATATCTCCCACGTGTCAGAGCATGACTTAGAGGCATAACCGCATAGTAGGAATGTCGCAAGAGGGGTAATCTTTACTCATCCCATGTACTGAATAAGAAAGGGATAAAGAGTTGGCTTACAATCGCCACTTCACACAATACATAAATATAGCATTACATCATCCAGATACAATCAAGGTCCGACTATAGAACTAAAATAAAAGAAGACCACCCCTAATGCTAGATCCTTGATCGTCCTAACTAGGCTCCACTACTGATCAACTGGAAACGAAACAGCACAATGAACACGATCTTCATCGAGCTCCCACTTGAGCTGGATTGCGTCACCTACACTGGCATCATCGGCACCTGCAACTGTTTTGGAAGTATCTGTTAGTCACGGGGACTCAACAATCTCACACTCGCGATCAAGACTATTTAAGCTTATGGGTTGGAAAAGGTAGTGAGGTGGAGCTGCAGCAAGCACTAGCATATACGGTGGCGAACTTACGCAAATGAGAGCAAGAAGAGAAGCAATGCACGGACGTGAACTAGAAGTGATCAAGAAGTGAACCTGAAACTACTTACATTCAAGCATAACACAAGACCGTATTCTCTTCCCGGACTCCGCCGAAAAGGGACCATCACGGCTACACACGCGGTTGATTCATTTTAGTTAAGTTAAGTGTCAAGTTTTCTACAACCGGACATTAACAAATTCCCATCTGCCCATAACCGCGAGCACGGCTTTCGAAAGTTCAAAACCCTGCGGGGGTGTCCCAACTTAGCCCATCACAAGCTCTCACGGTCAACGAAGGATATTCCTTCTCCCAGGACGACCCGATCAGACTCGGAATCCTGGTTACAAGACATTTCGACAATGGTAAAACAAGACCAGCAAAGCCGCCCGAATGTGCCGACAAATCCCGATAGGAACTGCACATATCTCGTTCTCAGGGCACACCGGATTGTCCAAACTTCCGGTAGGCCAGCCCATAGTTGCCCCTGGTGGCCACCAGCGGCTGACAGGTTGGACCAACACTCAGAGGAGCACTGGCCCGGGGGTTTAAAATAAAGATGACCCTTGAGGCTGCACAACCCAAGGGAAAAAGGCTTAGGTGGCAAATGGTAAAACCAAGGTTGGGCCTTGCTGGAGGAGTTTTATTCAAAGCGAACTATCAAGGGGTTACCATTATAAGCCAACCGCGTAAGGAACACAAAATCAAGGAACATAAACTGGTATGACGGAAACTAGGGCGGCAAGAGTGGAACAAAACACCAGGCAAAAGGCCGAGCCTTCCACCCTTTACCAAGTATATTGGTGCATTAAAGTAAACAAGATGTAATAATGATATCCCAACAATATCCATGTTCCAACATGGAACAAACTCCATCTTCACCTGCAGCTAGCAATGCTATAAGTGGGGCTGAGCAAAGAGGTACATAGCCAAACAACGGTTTGCTAGGACAAGGTGGGTTAGAGTCTTGACATGGCAATATGGGAGGCATGATATAGGAAGTGGTAGGTATCGTGGCATAGCAATAGAGCGAACAACTAGCAAGCAAAGATAGAAGTGATTTCGAGGGTATGGTCATCTTGCTTGAGATCCCGCAAGGAAGAAAAACGAGTCCATGAAGAAGACAAGCGGACGTAGTCGAACGAATCCTCAAAAACGCGATGTTACAGGAACTAGCCCGAAGAAGCAACACCGGAAAGAAGCAAACAACATGGTTAACGGCCATCACATAATCATGGCATGATGCACAACCAAGTATGATGCATGTCTGGTTGAAATATGCATGGCATGGCAAAGTGCACAAACAAAACTACAAGTTAAATGGAGCCCAATATGCATCGGGATGCATATTGACAGAACACCACATCAATTATTTAGTTCTCTCTCGGTTATGTACTGACCAATATTAAATGTTGTTAAGCATGGCAAGAGGTGAAACATAAAGTAAACTACACATTTAGGCAATTTTAAGTGAGGCCGGAAGCAACAAATAACCATTCTGGTAAATCCCCACATGCATTTATCAATTTGGTGCAACAAAAATTTTAAACATTTAAATGTTATTATCATGATGCGAATGACATGTGCAAGTTTTATGCAATATTTATGAAAATGTTGATAAGAGCATTTTATGAAGCATTTGTCACCGTGGTAGAAAGAAAGGGGTGCCACGGCGATGAAACAGAAATGATGCCATGGCAACATTCCGGTTCTGGTAACTCGATTAAGATGCCGGTGAAAAGATGGGGCATGGGCGAGTAAAGCAATATGGTGGGGTGCTCCCGACTACCGGGTTCCCACGGGTTAGTGGCATGGAAACGAGTGGTAATTCGGACACGGTGCAGACAAAGGGTGCATCTCATACGACACTGGCATTCATTCTCGGGCGGTCGTTCTCGGCGGTTATACCTTCGAAGTGTGCAAATGGGACGGTTCTCGTTCGGTGCAAATTAGAGGAAGTAGACGTTCTCGGGACAGTCGTAGTGGAAGTAGTCGTTCACGGTTCGTTGTGGGAAGTAGTCCATCTCGTGGCGACGGTAGTGGAAGTAGTGATACTACCGGTCCTCAGCGATGGTAGTGGTACTAGCGACCTTGGCGACGGTATTTGTTCACGTTCTTAGTCTCACAAGTTTCCGTAGATGTTTGGGGTCACGACGAGGAACTTGACGTCCACGAGGTCTTGGAGGGTCGACGGTAGTGATACACAAGTCGTCGTGGGAGTAGTGGTCCACGCCACGGTAGTCGAACTTGACGAACCCTAACTCTTCGAGGGTCGTCGTGGTGCTTGACGATATCCAGGACGATCTTGTGATTTGCCGGTCTCGACGAACTATAGGGGTCCCTCATCTCGGGTTTTTGCGATGGTAGTGGAACTTGGCGCATCCAATGCCTTTGGGCGTAGAGGTACTTGCAAAAACCGAGATGGTCTTGATGATCCAGCGAGACGACGTGGTTCAGGGCGGTCTCGATCTTGATGGTCCTTGAGTCCAACAATACTAGGTGATCTAGGCCTCCAAGACTGTAAGGAAAAAAAAGAAAAAAAAATATGTGCACGGGATGCAACAGAAGGTGATGGTGATGCAGGGGAGCAGTGCAGGTGAGGAGGAGTCCCAGCAGCGGAACTCCTTGAGCAGAGAAGAAGCCGTTGGCGCGGAAGGCCGGGACAGGAGGTTGCCGCTGGGTGTCGGGGCCTTACGGTTCCAGGCAAGGTTGCCGCAGCAGAGCAGTAGCGACCCGAGGTCAACCACAGGAGGTGGGAGCGACGAGCTCGCTCCGGTAATGGCGGGTTACAAGGCGTGGGCGTGGCCGCACGCTGGGGATGGCCGGAGGCGGAGGCGTTGCGAACTGCAGCGGTGGGCGCAGTCTTGGAGCACCCCAGCCGGAGGACGAGGCAGGGGCACGAGGGGCGGCGGAGGCCATGGATGAAGCAGCAGGGCGGCGTCGGACGTTGAACGACGAGGGCGAGGGGGATCCAATGGAGCTCGGGCTCCTGGCGAGAAGGACAAACAGGGAGGAGGAGATCCGGGCAAGGACACGGGGTTCATGAAGGTCGAGGTTGACGGGTAGGCGCGGAGGTCAGAGGGCGCGGCGACGAGGCTCGACGGCGCTCCAGGGAAAGAGATCGAGGGAGAGAAGGAGGAGCAATGCGGTAGTAGGTGGCGGGCACGGGAACAAAGGGATGGGCTAGGGTTACCACGGGCGCACGGCTGGGCTACAGATGGGCCTTAGAGGCCTCAGCGCAAATGGGCCGGCGTGGCAGGACTAGGCCCAAGAGGCTGGGCTTCTCTCTCTTATTCCCTTTTTATTTATTGCGTAAACAGAAATAAAGTGAAAAGTACAGAGGGTTTGGGGTTGAAGTAGGGATGGAGGTACATATTTCTGGAAACCATGAAATTTTCCCGATTTAAACAAATTAGTTTAGAAATTTTTACAGACTATAAATTTAAACATGTTCGAATTTAATTCAAACTTGCATGAATTTATAACCTAACCAAACTGAAACCAAATGGGCTTAAATTTTATAGGATGACCCTACATAATAAATATGATTAATGGGCAAAAGATGAACATTTATTTGAGCAATTCTATTTGCAACTCAAATAAATAGAGAAAAGGGAAAGAAGGAAGTGGCATAGGGATATGAAACTTGGGTGAAACCAAGTTGGAAGTGATCATGGGGTTGATGGAAGGATCGAGATAAGAAAAAGAAGTTGCAATGAACATGAGCAACTAAATTAAATAAACACAACAATGGTATGGAGGAGATGCATTATGCAAAATAAAATAAAACAAACATCACAAGCGAGCAAGCACGCATGAACATAACACAAAATAAAAATAAAAAAGGAGGTCTCGGTCTTGGGGCGTCACAACACTCCACCACTACGAGAGGATCTCGTCCCGAGATCTAGGATGGCACCGGAGAGAAAATGGAAGAGGAAGAGGTAAAACAAAGTTGCTTCTTTGACAAACAAGTGAAACCAATGAACCTTGAGAGGTTAAAAATTGGAAAGAAGAATACAACTGAGATGAACGAAGTTGAAAACACTCCGTTAGAAAAGAGGAACAAGGAACATTACTAGAACTTTGTAGGTTGAAAGACCTAAGAAAAAAGGGTTGCAATGGACAAGAAGTACATTCAAGCACTCCGGTAGAAACGAGATGTACAAGGAACTATTAGGATCAATTACGACAACACTCCGGTTAGAAATGGAAGGCAAAGAATATGGACTTGGCAAAACAAGATGATGTGTTGAAGAGGGCAACATCACAAAGCCACCGGAAGAAAGAAAGAGTAGAATCAAATGAACGGAGGGAAACAAGATCTTGTGAGAGCACGCTTACGACAAATGCTAGAACAGAGTTGTTGGATTATCAACAACGAAAAGGATAAGCATGATGTGGGCTTATAGAAGACAACTCAAAATTATGAGATGAAATTCTGCCACTAACGGAAATGATAGATTGGATTGATATGAACAAGGAGACGAGAAGCTTATTTCACCAGGAGGATAAATGAAGAGTTTGGTTCATTTATGAGCACCATAAATAGCAACAATCCTTAGGGACGGCTTTTTGGTGAAAATGACACAAGATAACTCCAAAGAAGAGATTGATGGGTTGAGAAGAGCTCATGCTCGAAGAAATTGATGGGTTTAACTATCTCATACTTGACAACTTGCGAATCATGAAACACGAAGGGAAATTTTCAAAAATGACATAACACCATCTCAAAACATAAGATAGAAAGAATTGCGCTTCGGAATGCAAGATGAAGAATACTTGAAGTATAGTTTGGTGGATCGTAGCTTTGAGAGATATCTTGAAGAACAATTGAATAATGAAAAGAAACCTTGACAAACCACGAAGTAGACCCTCCATGAAGAACTCCGGTAACAAAATGATGATAAAAGAAAGAGAAGTTGAAAACACAAGGTGAAGCCTTGTAATGATTCAAGATGGATCTTCGTGGTGATATAGTTGAGATCTTGGAAGTCTGGGAAAAGAAAGATGAAACAAGAAAAAGAATTGCATTATGTTTATCCTTCACCAATTTAAATTAATGAAAAGCAACGGATTTGACATACTACTTATTCTCGTAGAAAGGATTAAGATAGATATGGCGGAAACTTGAGAAGGTCTTCAATGAACCACCGATAGGATTGGGAAGAACGAATGAATTGATATGATAACGAAGGAAGGGAACTCTTGAAAGAGCCACCATAAGACTTCAAAATGAAAGTAGCAAAGTCACAAAACACCGGGAAGAATTGGAAAATGAATGAAGATACTTGCTAGGATTTAGATACATGAGAACAAATATATCACGAGATAATTAGAAAAAACTTGAATGATGCACCGGTAAGATTTGGAGAACGAGAGCTGAAAGCTAAAAATGAATACTTCTGAGATGATGGGCTCCAGAGAATCAAACTGAAATACTCTTGAATTGCTCCGGATGTGTGAAAAGAATTCTCACAACCAAAAACAATTATGAGAGGATGGCAACAGCTAGAACCATGAATCTTGAACAGAATGGAGCAAGATTGAGAGAAAAAATCTTCTTCGGTCTTCAAATGTTGAGAATGATGATTAGAAACATCACCATGAATTGTTTAGATACTCCGGGAGAATCAAAAGCGAAGAGGTTGAGCCAACGATGAAAAGAATTTGACCGATCTTGGAGAAATACATATGACTGATGATAATTCATTCTTACATCAACTTTAAAAGATTTGAGAATAGCTCCGGTAAAATTGGAAGAGTCGGGTAAGATCCTGGAAAAAGACATGTGGGTTAGGGCCCACTCAAAAGATACACCGTTGAACGATTACTTAAAAAGGAGATTGCTCCGGTTGAATTAAATGGCTTGAATGAGATAACAACCTCGAAATAATTTGAACGGATCGAGAATGGAAACGTGAATCTTCTAAGATATCTTCAGCACTCCGGAACAATTGAATAACGAGAAGTGGATGATTAAGAGGTGCACCGGCATGATAAAATATGTGAAACAAGGAAACGAATATGATCAACACTGAAAACTTGAATTGAATCCACCGGAGAAGAAAATGAGTGTAGAGTCATAAGCTTGAAGAGCATCTTCATGAGAATCACCGGGTAAAAACATTGATTGAGAAGAATGAAGAGACTTCACATTGATAAAATGGATACTTGATTAAGATATCTGAGTTCTTGAAAAAAAAAGGGGGGGGGGGGGGGGAAAACAAAGGCAACTTGGCACGGATGAAACAAACACTGTTGCAAAGAACTGAGAATTGATCTCGTGAATGTTGAAATGATCGGATCCGCTTGAAGAGAAACACGCCGGTTGAAAAGGATTGACATGACAATCTCGATGATCAAGAAGTATTAGTATTCACATAGGAATATGAGAACACCACTTAGGAAATATATGGAATCAACACTTGACTTCGATTACCACAACTCAAAACAAAACAAAGGATTGGCTTGCAGAATAAGCCTAAAACAAACATATGATAGACCCCATATCGTATCATGTGTCTGTTGAAAAGATATCTTACGATATACTTGAATTCCCACTGATAAACTCCTGAAACTTTCTGGTTATGCAATCAGGTGTTGGGGATACAGGGGAAGCATAATATTCACCCAAAACTAGCAAATCCTACATCCAGTTGTATCCATCTTTCAACACATAACCAAGAAACCTTCGGAAATCATTTACCTCAACCTTCGAAAAGCATCCGTTATACAAGTTATGGAAATACTCCTGAACTCCCGCCCCAGTACTGGGTGGCGTCGAGGTTATCTCACCAACAACTGCATAAAAGAGATTTTCGATGTCGACGAAACTCAGGAATTCCAGAACTGCAACGATAAAATTGTGACGACAACACCTCGGAGCTCAACTCCTCGGGACACTGCCACAACCCCTAAATGTCAGGAGGCACCAAGAACAATGTTCTCATCACAAAAACATCGGAACGATTCCAAGATACCCGCGTGATCCTAAATTTTTTTAGTGAAAGTTGAGAAGAGAAGAGTCAAAAGTCTACGTTAGGAGGCCTCACCAGAGTGACGAAGGGACTGAGGAGTAAAAAGAATCCTACTCTCCGATATATATAATCCTACGACTCAAAAACATTTTTCTAGACTCAACAACGTCAGCGATTCCATCAACCAGGGGGCTCCTAAGTCGGGGAAGGCTCTGATTACCAACTTGTAACACCCACGATGCGGATATATCTCCCACGTGTCGAAGCACGACTTAGATGCATAACCGCATAGTAGGCATGTCGCAAGAGGGGTAATCTTTACTCATCCCATGTACTGAATAAGAAAGTGATAAAGAGTTGGCTTACAATCGCCACTTCACACAAAACATAAATGTAGCATTACATCATCCAGATACAATCAAGGTCCGACTACGGAACCAAAATAAAAGAAGACCACCCCTAATGCTAGATCCCCGATCGTCCCAACTAGGCTCCACTACCGATCAACAGGAAAAGAAACAACACAACGAACACGATCTTCATAGAGCTCCCACTTGAGCTGGATTGCGTCACCTGCACTGGCATCATCGGCACCTGCAACTGTTTTGGAAGTATCTGTGAGTCACGGGGACTCAACAATCACACACTCTCGCGATCAAGACTATTTAAGCTTATGGGTAAGAAAAGGTAGTGAGGTGGAGCTGCAGCAAGCACTAGCATATATGGTGGCTAACTTACGCAAATGAGAGCGAGAAGAGAAGCAATGCACGGACGTGAACTAGAAGTGATCAAGAAGTGATCCTGAAACTACTTACGTTCAAGCATAACATGAGACCGTGTTCTCTTCCCGGACTTCGCCGAAAAGAGACCATCACGGCTACACACGCGGTTGATTCATTTTAATTAAGTTAAGTGTCAAGTTTCTACAACCGGACATTAACAAATTCCCATCTGCCCATAACCGCGGGCACGGCTTTCGAAAGTTCAAAACCCTGCGGGGGTGTCCCAACTTAGCCCATCACAAGCTCTCACGGTCAACGAAGGATATTCCTTCTCCCAGGACGACCCGATCAGACTCGGAATCCCGGTTACAAGACATTTCGACAATGGTAAAATAAGACCAACAAAGCCGCCCGAATGTGCCGACAAATTCCGATAGGAGCTGCACATATCTCGTTCTCAGGGCACACCGGATTTTCCAAACTTCTGGTAGGCCAGCCCAGAGTTGCCCCTGGTGGCCACCGGCGGCTGGCAGGTTGGACCAACACTCAGAGGAGTACTGGCCCGGGGGATTAAAATAAAGATGACCCTTGAGTCTTCAGAACCCAAGGGAAAAAGGCTTAGGTGGCAAATGGTAAAACCAAGGTTGGGCCTTGCTGGAGGAGTTTTATTCAAAGCGAACTGTCAAGGGGTTCCCATTATAACCCAACCGCGTAAGGAACGCAAAATCAAGGAACATAAACCGGTATGACGGAAACTAGGGCGGCAAGAGTGGAAGAAAACACCAGGCAAAAGGCTGAGCCTTCCACCCTTTACCAAGTATATAGGTGAATTAAAGTAAACAAGATATAATAATGATATCCCAACAATATCCATGTTCGAACATGGAACAAACTCCATCTTCACCTGCAGCTAGCAATGCTATAAGAGTGGCTGAGCAAAGCGGTACATAGCCAAACAACGGTTTGCTAGGACAAGGGGGGTTAGAGTCTTGACATGGCAATATGGGAGGCATGATATAGCAAGTCGTAGGTATCGCGGCATAGCAATAGAGCGAACAACTAGCAAGCAAAGATAGAAGTGATTTCAAGGGTATGGTCATCTTGCCTGAGATCCCGCAAGGAAGAAAAACGAGTCCATGAAGAAGACAAGCGGACGTAGTCGAACGAATCCTCACAAACGCGACGTTACAGGAACTTACCCGAACAAGAAACACCGGAAAGAAGCAAACAACATGGTAAACGAGCATCACCTAATCATGGCATGATGCACAACCAAGTATGATGCATTTCCGGTTTAAATATGCATGGCATGGCAAAGTGCACAAACAAAACTACAAGTTAAATGGAGCCCAATATGCATCGAGATGCATATTGACGGAACACCACATAATTTATTTAGTTCTCTCTCGGTTATGTACTCACCAATATTAAATGTTGTTAAGCATGGCAAGAGGTGAAACATAAAGTAAACTATACATTTTAGGCAATTTTAAGTGAGGCCGGAAGCAACAAATAACCATTCCGGTAAATCCCCACATGCATTTATCAATTTGGTGCAACAACAATTTTAAACATTTAAATGTTATTATCATGATGCGAATGACATGTGCAAGTTTTATGCAATATTTATGAAAATGTTGAAAAGAGCATTTTTGTCACAGCCCTAGAATTTGTTTGTAAGTTGCATTTCAGAGGATCATGCATCATGTCTAAATTCTGAAAGTTAAATTGAGGTTAGTTGAAACCCTCAGAAGTCACTTCACAAATAATCAACATTAAAATCTTTTCGAATGGGTCCAAGAAAATGTTCATGTTTCTCTTTGAAAATATTGGCCAGAAGTAAAATTCAAACCAATATTTTCACGAGCTCATAAATATTTATTTTGGGCATTTGGAATTAATTCAATAATTATTTGCATTTGATTTATATTTGATATATTTCAAATATGATCCAATAATTCTGGAAATTGTTGTGGGGCTTTATATTAATGTCACTAGTCCATACAACAATTTACAGAAGCTCAAAAAAAGATTTGGGTTAAAAATCAAATCAAAATAGAGTTACAGAAAATTAGAAAACAGAAAGAATTAGAAAAAGAGGGGGAGAGAGAGAGAGAAAACCACCTGGGTTTCTACCTTAGCTTACCTTAGCGGCCTGCTACTGTAGCTAGCCGGCCCAGCCCACCTGGTGCTGCCAGTCGTCGTCCACCTCGCGCCAGGAGGACACGAGCGCGTGCCCGGCGCGCGCACGCCACCTCCTCTTCCACCGCGACGCCTCGGCCCTTCTAGCATCGCCACGCGACCCTTCTCGGTCCCCTGTCACTTCCCCCTCTCTCCCTGGAGCTCCTCCCCTCCTCTATCTCTCGGCCCCAAGCGAGACCGAGAACCGCCGTCGCCGCCGTTCGCCGTAGTCACAGCCACCGCCACCCCCTCGCCCCTCTGACGTGCCCATGGGCTCCGCCTCCATCATCTATGCCTCCTCGACGAGCCAAGCAACCGGAGATGCACCGTATCGCCGCCATCGATATCATCTTCAAGCTCCAGCGCCGGCGATCACCGTCTCCACTCCGTCGTCTCCAGAGCCACCCCCGAGCTGACGAGTACTTGAGGCGACACGTTGTGAGCTACTGGTCGTTTCCCCCATCCTCCCCTGCTTGATTTCTTCCTCTAGCCTCATCGCCCGTGAAACCGAGGCCGCCGTCCGCCATGGCCGGCGAGCCCGCGCTCCAGAGCCTCTCCTGCTCGCTCCATGGGCACTGACACGCTCCTGGCGCTTCTAGGAGGCCGCCTAGCCACTCCGTTTGCTTGCTCAAGCGCTGCAGCCGCAACCCCGCACTCACCCAAACTCTGGCGCCATCGCAAGCTCAATTCCGGCGAGCTCCGTCCACCCCAAGGCCTCCCACCTGCTCCGTTAGATGCGCGCGAGCGCAAGCCACCTTCAGCACCCATCCGCGCGTGGAATGGACGCCGGAGCAGCGATTCGGCGTGCCTCCGCCATTGGCTGTGGTCGTCGCCGGCCATGCTCCGGCGAGTGTCGACGTGGCTATCATTAGACGCTAACCCCGCCACCTAAGCAACCCTAATAGCCACTAACAGCGGGCCCTACTGCAGGGTCAAACCCAGTCAGCATTGGGTTTGACCGGTTTTAGTCCCTGTGTCACTGACGTGCGGGCCCGTGTCTGTTAATCTTTAGTTAGATTTAGATTAGTGCTAATTAACCCTTGCAGTTAGTTTAGACACTGACCAGTGGGCCCAGGCCCTAATTAACCTAGATTAGTACTAACGTAACACTAACTACTCTGTTAGTTAGTTGTTACACTGACATGTGGGTCCCATCCGTTAGGTTTGACCAGGGCTGGCGCCTTTGACCTGCTGACATCACCCCGACGTCATGTTGACGCAATAACTCTTTTCTGGATTTTTTCTTTCACAGGAAATTCCAGAAAATGTTTTAAACTTCTAAAAATCATATAAAATCAACCGTAGCTCAGAAAGAAATAAATTATATATGAAAAATGATCAGAAAAATTCAATCTTTCCAGATGTACTAGTTTCATGCATGTTAGAACACTTTAACCTCGCTGTTTAGGTGAATCAAGTTAATGCACTAATATGACTTCATTAAAGGGGTTTGCATTTGAATCTTTGGTTCAAATGGACTCATTTCAATATATTCTAGCTTGCATTAGCACAAAACACATTCATATTGCCATATCGTCATTTGTTGATTGTGTTCATTCTCAGTCGCTGGTGTTTGTCCCCCCTCAGTAGACGTTGATCCAGCGATGAATTCGATGACACCGATGAAGAGCTATACTATCTTCAGAAGTGCTAGGCCAGCAAAACCCCCTTGTTCATTCTGATACAATCCCACTCTCTCTCGCTCCATCTCTCTTTTACTGCATTAGGACAACAACGATTTAACCGTTACATGT
This sequence comes from Triticum urartu, assembly GCF_003073215.2. Classification (NCBI taxonomy): domain Eukaryota; kingdom Viridiplantae; phylum Streptophyta; class Magnoliopsida; order Poales; family Poaceae; genus Triticum; species Triticum urartu. Next base: position 187,583,341 of record NC_053025.1, on the reverse strand, counting down.
TGCGGTGGTTGAACCCCTTTCCCCTGCATGACCTGTCATTGCCAACGTAAATAGATGAAACCCACTAGTATGAGTAGGAATTGTTTGAGCGCTGATGTGCCTACTCATTCATGCTTGTTGTCATGCCTGCTACTGATTAGAGTTGAGTCAGGTCCGATTCATCGGGGATGAATTCGAATGTGGTGAACATGTCCTACTGTTGAGAGATAAGTGTGTGAACATGATTTGGTAAAGGTAGTGGTGAGAGGCCATGTAGGAGTACATGGTGGGTTGTCTCATTGCAGCCGTCCTCAGGAACTGAGTTCTGTGTTTGTGATCCATGAACAGTTACTACCACACATTGGGCTCCGGGTGCTCCAAGCTCTCTCGACTTATTAATCAACCTGATCTCTGTCCAGGAGTTGCAACTAGTTTCTGGTGTTTATAGGTAGTGTTAGTAGTCTACCAAGTGGCACCCAGTACAGGTGGGCTTGGGACAGACTAGGCACAGTGGCACGGTGCACCAAATGGCACCTGGATGGTGGGCTTGGGAACCCTGCACACATCGTTTGGGGCCGTGAGCGACACCCCGGCGAGATCTCCTTGCGGATGGAACCCGAATAGGCGATAAACCTGGACTAGAGACTTGTTGATTAGTCAGGTCGTGGCTGACTCCCTCGCCAGGCTTCCGCTTGAAGGTTGCCGAGATACACGATGTGTACATGGTGGTAGGTGGCGAGAGCGTGTGTGAAGAAGTACACCACTGCAGGGTTATCATTGTCTATTCGAATAGTCGGATTCCTCCGATATGGAAACTTGGACCGCTTGCATAGTTCATAGACAAGTTAAAGTGTACACTCTAAAATGCACAAGATAAGCATGAGTTCTATTGATGGCGTTCTCGTAGGGAGATGGGAGCGGATCCATAGTGGTGTATTGATATGGTGAATATGTGGACTCGTGTGCGCCACCTCAAAAGAGTTACTTGCAGTCGTAGTTAAGGATAGCCACCGAGTCAAAGCTGGCTTGCTGTAGTTAAACTCCACTACCCCTTTGTTGATAAAGATGCATATGTAGTTAGTTCTGATGTAAGTCTTGCTGGGTACATTTGTACTCACGTTTGCTTAATTTATGTTTTGCAGAGAGACTTCAGTCTCGCTAGTAGTTCTACGTGGACTTCGACGTTTACCTTGTTACCTCAGCTACGATCTTGTACCCTTCGGAGGGTCTTGTAGTTAGTCAGGCTTCTGAGCCTTCTTCATTTGTAGTTGTCTGTACTCAGACAAGTTAAGCTTCCGCATGTGCCTATTGCTTGTATGCTCTGTATGTTGGGTCATGAGACCCATGTTTGTAATACTTGGCTCCTCGGAGTCTAATGAATAAATACTTGAGTCGTAGAGTTATGTTGTGATGCCATGTTGTGTTTACACATATCGAGCATATTGTGTGTATGATTGAAATGCTTGGTATGTGTGGGATCCGACAACCTAGTTGTTCATCCTTGGTAGCCTCTCTTATGGGGAAATGTAGTCTTGTGCTTCCATGAGCCATAGTAGTCTGCTACAGCCCGTTTCACCGGAGTCCTGCTAGCCCAGCACTACTGCTCTGGAACACTTGACTGGCCAGCATGTGATTCACTGCGTTCCTGTGTCTGTCCCCTCGGGGAAATGTCACGCGGTGACATCCGGAGTCCTGCCTAGCCTGCTACAGCCCAGTTCACCGGAGTCCTGTTAGCACAGTGCTACAGCCCGGATTCGCACGCTGCTGACCGACATGCTCAATGTTGATTCATGTATGCCTGTCCCTGTAAGTTATTGCCACTTTGGGTTCACGACTAGTCATGTCGGCCCGGGTTCTTTGTCATGTGGATGCTAGCTACACTATCATATACGTGAGCCAAGAGGCGCAAACGGTCCCGGGCCATGGTTAGGCGACACCCGTAGGAATACCGTGCGTGAGGCTGCAAAGTTATATGAGGTGTTACCGGCTAGATCGATGTGACTTAGAATCGGGGTCCTGACTGCTTTGGTATCAGAGCCTGACTGCCTGTAGGATTAGCAAGCCAAGCTGGTCGAAGTCGTGTCTTGAAATGCTTTAGTTATATAAGGGAATTGATTGTGGATGGGAACGTAAGGCTATTTTTACTCCTTATCCTCATGACCTTCTGATCTGAGTCATCTTATATTTTCTACGGAGTTAAGAACTAGGCTTCTCTTCTATCTCTCAGGATGACGTGTTACTAAACCGTAGTTGCCTAGGATTGTTGAGTTCAAACCTCAGTTCAGTTCCTACTACTTCCATATGTTCATAGCTGGCCTCAGAACCTTGATATTGTGATGTTGAGTAGTTATGCCACCATTTTTTGCAGGATGTCTCAAATCATTTTGAGCATTTACAGCCGTTATGCTTCCCGAGTCATCCCAGGTTTCTAAATAGTCCGATGCACTTGCAAATCTTTCCTCCATGTTCCCGTTATATTTTTGGGCCAGACTTAGCACACTAATCGGTGTGTTGAGGTACTCCGTTGTCTTGACGTGTATGTTGGAGTTAGTATTATGACCCTAGGTGTCCTCGAGAATTTAGCAATGCTTCCGTATCCCTAGTGTGATGATTCTGTCCATCATTCTTGAAAGCATCCTGTGATGCCATTTAGTAGTAGGTATTCTACTCCTGGGTTTTGAACCCGAGATTCACCCTACTTCATGTTGTTAGTATTTGCTAGTTCCCTTAAGATATTAGTAACCTTGCGATAGTCCTTGAGGTCCGTGGTATTTCCTTCTTCCAAATACCATGAACCATTAAGGCAGAAGTTCTTTGAACCAAAAGATCACCATTAGAGTACTCATGAGGAGTTCTCCATTCATAATTGTGATTCCGCCAGTTCTACCTTTCTGCATGGGTTATCCGGAAGAAATATGTTGAACTCGTTCGACATACTAATCTATGCATCCACAACTCAGAAAGTTATATGTTCCTTTAAGTTGTCTCCCTTCAGTTATATTCTGACCTTCATCTATCAATTGATAGTCAAGAGTATGTGAGCATTCGTTCATCGGTGCCTATCATTCTTGTGGTCCGTCAAACCATTCTAGTTCAGAATGACTAGGAGAAACAAACTCCAATACCTCATCCATTTCTAGGATTGGGTCAAAGCTGTCGTATTTCGCAGATCAAATGCAATCAAGCTATTGGTCTGTTCTACCCTGTAGTATTATCCACTTTATGTCAAGAATGTCATGAGAATTGCACCTTACCTTATGAATTCTTGACGTAGTGATACTTCTCGCCATCATTATTCATTCCTCGATGTCGTGTTGTGGCAACCGGAATACCGACAAGTGAATCGTGATGTGTGAAATCAATACTCCTAGCAACCCTTTACTTGGTAGTTAATGGACATTAATATCATTCTTAGTGTGCTCATTATTGAATCATCACCCTAAGGTTGATCGTGCTACCTAGTCCTTATTTCCTGGTGCACTCTTCGATCAACGGGTTAGGATTTTGCCAAACCCTTGCTCTTTTGATCATATCGTCTTGCCCTCAAAAGCAAGATTGATCTCGAGCTTAGTATCATGTCGGTGGTTCGTGATTTTCCGAATATCTTCTCGGAAGTATTACCAGGTTGTCACCTGACCTCTATGTGGAGTTCGTGATCAAGTTGGTTTCTTGCAAACCATCCATTCTCCAAGAATCTGTGTCGGTTACCGCCCCCCCTGAGCTAGTTGGTTAAGCTAAACAATAAATTGGAGAGTTGGAAGATAAAAGCTTGCCAGCTTAGTTCGTCTCAAGGGATATATTTGCGTGTGTTGAAGATAGATGATATCTTCATCGATTGGTCCCTGTGATCAGTTGTTGGACCTATTGTCGTATCAAAACTTTGATTTGAGTACGGGCTATCATCAAATCAAATCAGAACCACGATGTTCATAATGTTGTATTACTCGTGGTTGATCCCTCGAGCATACACCATTATATCTTCTGGGTCTGACCAATGCTATCACTTGTTCACATAATTATGGAATTCCGTCTCCATGGAAACCAGGATGAATTGTTGTTGAGCCCATCAGCAACACTGCTACCTTCTCCATGATTCGTGTTGAACATCGAGCTAGCATTGTAAACTTTATAAGCATTATCTTCATGTTTCGTTCATGAAGCATATGTTTGGATGAAGAAAGTGACTACCTTTGATTCACGTGCATTTGGTGAAAGTTGCCACTGTGAATTCGAGAAAGTTAGTTTTGCTTTCTCTGGAATCATCCCAAGTCAGTCATGCACATGTGCGAAGTATTCTATGGTTTGGAGACTTGCAACCTTCATTCTAAATGTATCCCTAGCACACGAAGCCACTGATTGATTTGTTCAAGGATAAGAAGTTCAAATTCTATTCCCGAAGGGCCCAGACGGCATGCACAAGACTTTTTTTATTTCAATGATGGTTCCAATCAGAACTCGGTAGTGTTTCGTTGTAAGACTACTATGTGGTCATGCTTGTCTGGGACAACGTGTTCACATGTATGTAGCAGAACCATCTCATGTTGTGGAGCTTGCTATCTTAGTTCATTCCTTGAGAATCTCGCAACGCCATCTCATCGACTTGTGTTGCAAACTTTCTTTTCAGACATGCTGGGTCTGAAGTATCCTATCACCAATCGGATCTGAATCTCAGGCAGATATGATGGTTGGAACATTCCCAACAGTTGCATTTTGTTCCCAGCTTGCACCGCTGTTGTGCCAATTTCCCATGGGCTGCCCTTCTCAACAGTTGTTGTCCAAGATCATCTTCAAAAGTGGACATACCATGGGTCCCATCCATTTCCGATGATAAGCTAAAAATCATCCATTGTGTTGTCTTCAACAAGGTAGTCCACACCATCCATTCTAGTATGAGTATGCCATTTCTTCAAGATCCTTCACACGATCGTCTGTGATTGCCTCAGGCTGGTGAGAAGAGTTTCAATGATCTTTGAATCAAAAGTAATTCTTTTTGCCACTTAAGGGAATATTTCTGCGAGTCACCTTCGTTAAGATGTCTCGTTTTGGTATCATGGCAATTATCTCCTCGCTACTTCGAAACCATGCACTATCCTACTCCAGCATGGAATTGTCGCCTACCAATTTGAACCTTTGCCATATGTTTCTCATCCATCATCTCTGATCTTGTGTTCACTAAGATCGATGATCCATTCTTGTGAGGTTCTCTTGCTCTCTTGTCGCCATGATGGATGAAGTTCTCGAGGGTAAGGATGTCATGATCAAAGATGATGATCGAATCAGCGCTCTTATGAAGTGCAACATGGATTGTGAAGACCGTGTCAGTTCCGTGTCCCCTCTGTCTTCTTACCTCACGTCTTGAATCTCGGGACGAGATTCATGTTTAGTGGGGGTGAGTTGTCACAGCCCTAGAATTTGTTTGTAATTAGTTGCATTTGAGAGCATCATGCATCATGTCTAAATTCTGAAAGTTAAATTGAGGTTAGTTGAAACCCTCAGAAGTCACTTCAGGAATAATCAACATTAAAATCTTTTCGAATGGGTCCAAGAAAATGTTCATGTTTCTCTTTGAAAATATTGGCCAGAACTAAAATTCAAACCAATATTTTCAGGAGCTCATAAATATTTATTTTGGGCATTTGGAATTAATTCAATAATTATTTGCATTGGATTTATATTTGATATATTTCAAATATGATCCAATAATTCTGGAAATTGTTGTGGGGCTTGATATTTATGTCACTAGGCCATACAACAATTTACAGAAGCTCAAAAAATGATTTGGGTTAAAAATCAAATCAAAACAGAGTTACAGAAAAATAGAAAACAGAAAGAATTAGAAAAAGAGGGAGAGAGAGAGAACCACCTGGGCTTCTACCTTAGCTTACCTTAGCGGCCTGCTACTATAGCTAGCCGGCCCAGCCCACCTGGTACTGCCAGTCGTCGTCCACCTCGCGCCAGGAGGACGCGAGCACGTGCCCGACGCGCGCACGCCACCTCCTGCTTCCCCCACGACGCCTCGGCCCTTCTAGCATCGCCACGCGACCCTCCTCGGTCCCCTGTCACTTTCCCCTCTCTCCCTGGGGCTCCTCCCCTCCTCTATCTCTCGGCCCCAAGCGAAACCGAGAACCGCCGTCGCCGCCGTTCGCCGTAGTCACAGCCACCGCCACCCCCTCGCCCCTCTGACGTGCCCATGGGCTCCGCCTCTGTCATCTATGCCTCCTCGATGAGCCAAGCAACCGGAGACACGCCGTATCGCCGCCATTGACATCATCTTCAAGCTCCAGCACCGGCGATCGCCGTCTCCACTCCGTCGTCTCCAGAGCCACCCCCGAGCTGACGAGTACTTCAGGTGACACGCTGTGAGCTACTGGTCATTTCCCCCATCCTCCCCTGCTCGATTTCTTCCTCTAGCCTCATCGCCCGTGAAACCGAGGCCGCCATACGCCATGGCCGGTGAGCCCGCGCTCCAGAGCCTCTCTTGCTCGCTCCAGGGGCACTGACACGCTCTTGGCGCCTCCAGGAGGCCGCCTAGCCACTCCGTTTGCTCGCTCAAGCACTGCAGCCGCAACCCCGCACTCACTCGAACTCCGGCGCCGCCGCGAACTAACTTCCGGCGAGCTCCGTCCACCCCACGACCTCCCACCTGCTCCGTTAGATGCGTGCGAGCACCAGCCACCCTCAGCACCCATCCGCGTGTCGAATGGACGCTGGAGCAGCGATTCCGGTGTGCCTCCGCCATCGGCTGTGGTTGTCCCCGGCCATGCTCCGGCGAGTGTCGATGTGGCCGTCATTAGACGCTAACCCCGCCACCTAAGCAACCCTAATAGCCACTGACAGCGGGCCCTACTGCAGGGTCAAACCCAGTCAGGATTGGGTTTGACCGGGTTTAGTCCCTGTGTCACTTACGTGCGGGCCCGTCTCTGTTAATCTTTAGTTAGATTTAGATTAGTGCTAATTAACCCTGACAGTTAGTTTAGACACTGACCAGTGGGCCCAGGCCCTAATTAACCTAGATTAGTACTAACGCAACACTAACTACTCTGTTTGTTAGTTGTTACAATGACATGTGGGTCCCAGCCGTCAGGTTGACCTGGGCTGGCGCCTTTGACCTGTTGACGTCATGTTGACGCAATAACTCTTTTCTAGATTTTTTCTTTCACAGGAAATTCCTGAAAATGTTTTAAACTTCTAAAAATCATATAAAATCAATCGTAGCTCAGAATAAATAAATTATATATGAAAAATGATCAGAAAAATCCAGTCTTTCCATATGTACTAGTTTCATGCATGTTAGAACACTTTAACCTTGTTGTTTAGGTGAATCAAGTTAATGCACTAATATGACTTCATAAAATGGGTTTGCATTTGAATCTTTGGTTCAAATGGACTCATTTCAATAAATTCTAGCTTGCATTAGCCCAAAACACATTCATATTGCCATGTCATAGCATGCATCATATTGTTGCATATCGTGATGTGTTGATTGTGTTCTTTCTCTGTTGCCGGTGTTTGTCCCCCCCTCAGTAGACGTTGATCCAGCGATGGATTCGATGACACCGATGAAGAGCCATACTATCTTCAGAAGGGCCAGGCAAGCAAAACCCCCTTGTTCATTCCGATACAATCCCACTCTCTCTCGCGACTGCTCTCTTTTACTGCATTAGGACAACAACAATTCAACTGTTACATGTTGCGGTAGTTGAACCCCTTTCCCCTGCATGACCTGTCATCGCCAACGTAAATAGATGAAACCCACTAGTATGAGTAGGAATTGTTTGAGCCCTGATGTGCCTACTCATTCATGCTTGTTGTCATGCCTGCTACTGATTAGAGTTGAGTCAGGTCCGATTCATCGGGGATGAATTGGAATGTGGTGAACATGTCCTACTATTGAGAGCTAAGTGTGTGAACATGATTTGGTAAAGGTAGTGGTGAGAGGCCATGTAGGAGTACATGGTGGGTTGTCTCATTGCAGCCGTCCTCAGGAACTGAGTTCTGTGTTTGTGATCCATGAATAGTTACTACCACACATTGGGCTCCGGGCGCTCCAAGCTCTCTCGACTTATTAATCAACCTGATCTCTGTCCAGGAGTTGCAACTAGTTTCTGGTGTTTGTAGGTAGTGTTAGTAGTCTACCAAGTGGCACCCGGTACAAGTGGGCTTGGGACAGACTAGGCATAGTGGCACAATGTACCAAGTGGCACCCAGATGGTGGGCTTGGGAACCCTGCACACATCGTTTGGGGCCGTGAGCGACACCCCGGCCGGATCTCCTTGTGGATGGAACCCGAATAGGCGATAAACCTGGACTAGAGACTTGTTGGTTAGTCAGGTCATGGCCGACTCCCTCGCCAGGCTTCCGCTTGAAGGTTGCCGAGATACACGATGTGTACATGGTGGTAAGTGGAGAGAGCGTGTGTGAAAAAGTACACCCCTGCAGGGTTATCATTATCTATTCGAATAGCCGGATTCCTTGGATATGGAAACTTGGACCCCTTGCATAGTTCATAGACAAGTGAAAGTGGATACTCTAAAATGCGCAAGATAAGCGTGAGTGCTATGGATGGCGTTCTCGTAGGGAGACGGGAGCGGATCCATTGTGGTGTATTGATATGGTGAATATGTGGAGTCGTGTGCGCCACCTCAAAAGAGTTACTTGCAGTCGTAGTTCAGGATAGCCACCGAGTCAAAGCTGGCTTGCTGCAGTTAATCTCCACTACCCCATTGTTGATACAGATGCATATGTAGTTAGTTGTGATGTAAGTCTTGCTGCGTACATTTGTACTCACGTTTGCTTAATTTATGATTTGCAAAGAGACTTCAGTCTCGCTAGTACTTCCACATGGACTTCGATGTTTAGCTTGTTACCTCAGCTACGATCTTGTACCCTTGGGAGGGTCTTGTAGTTAGTCAGGCTTCTGAGCCTTCTTCATTTGTAGTTGTCTGTACTCAGACAAGTTAATCTTCCGCATGTGCTTGTTGCTTGTATGCTCTGTATGTTGGGTCATGAGACCCACGTTTGTAATACTTGTCTCCTCGGAGTCTAATGAATAAATACTTGAGTCGTACAGTTATGTTGTGATGCCATGTTGTATTTACACATATCGAGCATATTGTGTGTATGATTGAAATTCTTGGTATGTGTGGGATCCGACAACCTAGTTGTTTATCCTTGGTAGCCTCTCTTATGGGGAAATGTAGTCTTGTGCTTCCATGAGACATAGTAGTCTGCTACAGCCCGGTTCACCGGAGTCCTGCTAGCCCAGCACTACTGCTCCGGAACACTTGACTGCCGGCATGTGATTCATTTTGTTCCTGTGTCTGTCCCCTCGCGCAAATGTCACGCAGTGACATCCGGAGTCCTGCCTAGCCTGCTACAGCCTGGTTCACCGGAGTCCTATTAGCCTAGTGCTACAGCCCGGATTCGCACGTTGCTGACCGACATGCTCAATGTTGATTCATGTATGCCTGTCCCCGTAAGTTAGTGCCACTTTGGGTTCACGACTAGTCATGTAGGCCCAGGTTCTCTGTCATATGGATGCTAGCGACACTATCATATACGTGAGCCAAAAGGCGCAAACGGTCCCGTGCCATTGTAAGGCGACACCTGTGGGAATACCGTGCATGAGGCCGCAAAGTGATATGAGGTGTTACCGGCTAGATCGATGTGACTTAGAATCGGGGTCCTGACAATTTTATGAAGCATTTGTCACTGTGGTAGAAAGAAAGCGGTGCCACGACGACAAAACGGAAATGATGCCATGGCAACATTCCGGTTCCGGTAAGTCGATTAAGATGTCGGTGAAAAGATAGGGCATGAGTGTAACACCCCGTATGTAACATGCCATATTTGTATTCCAACTCCTGCCATTTCTGGCACTAAGTTATGATATTTCATCGTTGTCGGGTTTTTGTCTTCGAGTGCTTTTGTCTTTGTCATGTATCTCATATCATGTCATCACGTGCATCGCATTTGCATACGTGTTCGTCTCATGCATCCAAGCATTTTCCCCGTTGTCCGTTTTGCATTCCGGCGCTCCAATGTCCTCCGGTGTCCCTTTCTACCTCTTTTCGTGTGTGGGTATTAAATATTCTAATATTGGACCAAGACTTGCCAAGCGGCCTTGGTTTACTACCGGTAGACCACCTGTCAAGTTTCGTGCCATTTGGACTTCGTTTGATACTCCAACGGTTAACCGAGGAGCCGAGAAGGCCTCGTGTGTGTTGCAGCCCAACACCTCTCCAAATTAGACCAAAACCCACCAAAATCCCCTCCATCATCTAGGCTGTTCGATCACGATCGCGTGGCCGCAAACCGTGCTCAATTTGGAGCCTCCTAGCTCCCTCTACCTATATAAAGACATCTTCCCCCGAAAATCACGGACGAAACCCTAGCAAAACTTTCCTCGCCGCCGCCGGACATGTCCGCCACCCGCCGGACGCTTCGGTGCCGCCGCCATGTGTCCCGGTTGCCACCCCCGCGCCGCCGGCCCGCGCGGCCCGCAGCAGGCCTGCGGGCCCATCCCACCGCCGCCGCAAGGGCGCGCCCACCCGCGGTCGCCCGACCTCGTCAACGCCGCGCCCTCCGCCGCCGCCTTCATCCCGCGCCGACGACCGCCGACTCCGTCGCTCGGGTCGCTGCTCCGCCCCGCTCCACCGTGCCGGCGCCGCCTCGTCGCCGTTCATCGACCCCGGCCGCATCCCGCATCCCCGGCGTCCACGTCAACTCCGGCCACCACCATCTCCATCTCCGGCTTCAACTCTGGCGAGATCCGCCGCCGCCTCAGTTCGCGTGCCGGACATACCCTAGATCTGGATCGGGTTGAATTTTTGCCCTTATTTTAGTAATTTTAGCATATTTTCATCATGCCATAACTCTGCATCTGTGTCGCCGTTTTGGGCGTGTAGCATATCAAATTGTTCGTCTCGATGAGTACTTCATTTCATTCCATTGCACAATGTTCATTTGAGTTCATCTTGATGCTCTAAATGCTGTTGCAAGAGTGCTATGCAATGTTAGTTTAAGATTCTTATCAATAATTGGACATTTGTCATTTTTGCTATGATTAATGTGTGCCTCCTCTGAACTTGAGCCCTACATGAGTTTTGTAGTATGTCATGCCATATTTACAGGGGTATATGCCATGTATTTTTGTGATCTTTGTGGTGACTAGCACAAGCATGCAAAGTAGCCCTCGTAATGTTGCTGATTTCAGGGACTTAGAAATCTTCTATGTCTTTGTCCTGTTAATATTTTTATGCTATGTATTCTTGTTGATACAGAGTGATCCATGCCTCTTTTGTGCATGATCAGTAAGCATGTTTTGTAGATATTGTGGTGCTCTATCCATCCATATCTTTGTTTGAAATTATGGAGCACCCTAGCTTGACTCAATCGAGCTCTAATTTTGCCATGAAATGTTCCTGGCAGAATGTTTACTTGTTAAGCATTTTGCCGAGGTTGTTATATTTGCTCCATGCATGTTATGATGTTGTTCTTGCCATGTTTAGCTTGTATAACATGTCTACTTGCTGGGTGTATGCTTAGTTTGTCATGCCATTCCTTGTGGTGAGTGCATCGAGCTCGCAAACATGCCTACTTAATATCTGTTTTGCCATGTTCCAGTTTTCTACAAAGTCTGAATCTGTTAACGATAGTTGCTATGTTCACATGGTTGCCATTGTATTTTCTGATCCCTTTTTGGCTTATGGTCAGTAAGGGACTTTTGTTGTATGCTTTGAGTAGCTTCATCCCATGCCTTGATTTGCCATGATATGGTCCTGTAGCATGTAGTTTTCATGCTCTAAACTTTACTTCCTGATGTTAAATTCCTGACATGTTATTTTCACTAAGTCTGTAACCTGATATCTTTTGCACTTTTGCCATGCTTGTTTGAACCTGCTATTGAGTGAATTAGCCGTAGCTCGGTGTTCATCTTTTTTCAAGCATCTTGAGTGGATCCCTGCCATGTGATTTGTTTTCATGTTAGAGTGAGTATCTTAATTTTCTTGATGCATTTAGATGGCCTCGTGCTGTTAATCGCAGCTTTGTGCCATTATTATTTTGCTTGCCATTTGCAAACCATGCATCCGTTTCCGGTGATATTTATATCGATTTCGACCGAAATCAACTCATCTTTCCAGTGGCACTCTTGGTTTTCCGAGTTGAGGCCAGGTTCAATCTTTCTTTTCCGAAACATGCATATGCACCGCATATCTCATCCCGCATATCATGCCATGTGTTGCATCATGTTGTTTGTGCATTGCACGTGGTTGATTGTGGTTCCCTTTGTTTGTATCCTTGCTTTGGGTAGAGCTGGGAGACGAGTACATGATCAAGGAATTGGTTGAGTACGCTTACGAGGATCAAGCTAACGTCAACTGGGAGTACTTTGCACGCAAGATGACCATACCCTCGAAATCACTTCTATCTTTGCTTGCTAGATGCTCTTTCTTTTGCTATGCCTATGGTATGATACGTACCACTTGCACATCGTACCATGTTTTGCATCATGTTGCTTGAGCATTGCAGGTGGTTGATTGTGTTCCTTTTTTCTTGTTGTTCTTGCTTGGGTAGAGCCGGGAGACGAGTACGTGATCGAGGAGCCCGTTGAGTACGCTTACGAGGATCAAGTCAACTCAGAGAACTTTGCATATTAAGATGACCATACCCTCAAAATCACTTCTATCTTTGCTTGCTAGATGCTCGCTCTTTTGCTATGCCTATGCTACAATACCTACCACTTGCTTATCATGCCTCCCATATTGCCATGTCAAACCTCTAACCCACCTTGTCCTAGCAAACCGTTGTTTGGCTATGTTACCGCTTTGCTCAGCCCCTCTTATAGCATTGCTAGTTGCAGGTGAAGATTGGAGTTTATTCCTTGTTGGAACATGTTTATTGTTGGGATATCATTATTATATCTTGTCTACTTTAATGCATCTATATACTTGGTAAAGGGTGGAAGGCTCGGCCTTATGCCTGGTATTTTGTTCCACTCTTGCCGCCCTAGTTTCTGTCGTACAAGTGTTATGTTCCTTGATTTTGCGTTCCTTACACGGTTGGGTTATAATGGGAACCCCTTGACAGTTCTCCTTGAATAAAACTCCTCCAGCAATTCCCAACCTTGGTTTTACCATTTGCCACCTCGCCTCTTTTCCCTTGGGTTTCACGGACTCAAGGGTCATCTTTATTTTAAACCCCCGGGCCAGTGCTCCTCTGAGTGTTGGTCCAACCTAGAGCACCATGCTGGGTCGTCCTTTGGCAACTTGGGTTACGTTGGCTCCCGTACGCTTAGCTTATCCGGTGTGCCCTGAGAACGAGATATGTGCATCTCCTATCAGGATTTGTCGGCACATTCGGGCGGCTTTGCTTGTTTAGTTTTACCATTGTCGAGATGTCTTGTAACCGGGATTCCGAGTCTAATCGGATTGTCTTGGGAGAAGGAATACCCTTCATTGACCATGAGATCTTGTGATGGGCTAAGTTGGGACACCCCTGCAGGGATTTGATCTTTCGAAAGCCGTGCCCGCGGTTATGGGCAGATGGGAATTTGTTAATGTCCGATTGTAGAAAGCCTTAAACTTAACTTAATTAAAATGAATCAACAGAGTGTGTGGCCGTGATGGTCTCTTTTCGACGGAGTCCAGGAAGAGAACACGGTCTTGTGTTATGCTTGAACGTAGGTTGTTCTAGGATCACTTCTTGATCATAGTTTATCGACCGTGCCTTTGCCCCTCTCTTCTCGCTCTCTTTTACGTATGTTAGCCACCTTATATGCTAGTGCTTGCTGCAGCTCCACCTCATACCTTTTACCCATCCTATAAGCTTAAATAGTCTTGATCGCGAGGGTGTGAGATTGCTGAGTCCCTGTGACTCACAGATTACTTCCAAAACCAGATGCAGGGACCGATGATACCGCTTCAGGCGATTCGACTGAGCTCAAGTGGGAGTTCGATGAGGACTCAGGACGATACTATGTTTCCTTTCCAGACGATTAGTAGTGGAGCCAGTTGGGGGGATCGGGGATTTTGTTGCATTTTGGGGTTGTCTTTATTTTGGTTCCGTAGTCGGACCTTGATTGTATCTGGATGAATGTAATGTTATTTATGCTATTGTGTGACGTGGCGAGGGTAAGCAAACTATGTATCTCTTTCCTTTATTCAGTACATGGGTTGTGTGAAGATTACCCCACTTGCGACATTGCTTACAATGCGGTTATGCCTCTAAGTCGTGCTTCGACACGTGGGATATATAGCCGCATCGTGGGTGTTACAGTGAGCGAGTAAAACAAGATAGTGGGGTGCTCCCGACTACCGGGTTCCAACGGGTTAGTGGCATGGAAACGAGTGGCAATTCGGACAAGGTGCAGACAAAGGGTGCATCTCACACAACATAGGCATTCGTTCTCGGGCGGTTGTTCTCGGTGGTTATACCTTCGAAGCATGCAAATGGGACGGTTCTCGTTCGGTGTAAAGTAGAGGAAGTAGACATTCTCGAGACAGTCGTAGTGGAAGTAGTCGTTCACGGTTCGTTGTGGGAAGTAGTCCTTCTCGTGGCGACGGTAGTGGAAGTAGTGATACTATCAGTCCTCGGCGATGGTAGTGGTACTAGCGACCTTGGCGATGGTAGTTGTTCACGTTCTTAGTCGCACAAGTTTTCGTAGATGTTTAGGGTCACGGCGAGGAACTTGACGTCCACGAGGTCTTTGAGGGACGACGGTAGTGATACAGAAGTTGTCGTGGGAGTAGTGGTCCACGCCACGGTAGTCGAACTTGACGAACCCTAACTCTTTGAGGGTCGTCGTGGTGCTTGACGATATCCAGGACGATCTTGTGATTTGCCGGTCTCAACGAACCGTAGGGGTACTTCATCTCGGGTTTTTGCGATGGTAGTGGAACTTGGCGCATCCAATGCCTTTAGGCATAGAGGTACTTGCGAAAACCGAGATGGTCTTGATGATCCGGCGAGACGACGTGGTTCGGGGCGGTCTCGGTCTTGATGGTCCTTGAGTCCAATAATACTAGGTGATCTAGGCCTCCAAGACTGTAAGAAAAAAAAAGAAAAAAAGGTGTGCACGAGATGCAACAAAAGGTGATGGTGATGCAGGGGAGCAGCGCAGGCGAGGAGGAGTCCCAGCAGCGGAGCTCCTCGAGCAGAGAAGAAGCCATTGGCAGGGAAGGCCGGGACAGGAGGTTGCTGCTGGGTGTCAGGGCTTGACGGTTCCAGGCGAGGTCGCCCGCAGCAGAGCTGCAGCGACCTAAGGTCAACCGCAGGAGGTGGGGGCGACGAGCTCACTCCGGCGATGGCGGGGTACAGGGCATGGGTGTGGCCGGACGCTGGCATGGCCGGAGACGGAGGCGTTGTGAACTGGAGCGGCTGGCGCAGTCTTGGAGCACCCTAGTCGGAGGACGAGGCAGGGGCACGAGGGGCGGCGGAGGCCATGGAAGAAGCAGCAGGGCGGCCTCGGACGTTGAACGACGAGGGCGAGGGGGATCCAGTGGAGCTCGGGCTCCCGACAAGAAGGACAAACGGGGAGGAGGAGATCCGGGCGCGGGCACGGGGTTCTTGAAGGTCGAGGTCGTCGGGTAGGTGAGGAGGTCAGAGGGCGCGGCGACGAGGCTCGGCGGCGCTAAAGGGAAAGAGATCGAGGGAGAGAAGGAGGAGCTATGTGGGAGTAGGCGGCGGGCATGGGAACAAAGGAATGGGCTAGGGTTACTGCGGGGGCACGGTTGGGCTACAGATGGGCCTTAGAGGCCTCAACGCAAATGGGCCGGCCTGGCAGGACTAGGCCCAAGAGGCTGGGCTTCTCTCTCTTATTCCCTTTTTATTTATTGCGTAAACAGAAATAAAGAGAAAAGTACAGAGGGTTTTGGGTTGAAGTAGGGATGCAGGTACATATTTCTGGAAACCATGAAATATGCCCGATTTAAACAATTTAGTTTAGAAATGTTTACAGACTATAAATTTAGACATGTTCGAATTTAATTCAAACTTGCATGAATTTATAACCTAACCAAACTGAAACCAAATGGGCTTAAATTTTATAGGATGACCCTACATAATAAATATGATTTATGGGCAAAAGATGAACATTTATTTGAGCAATTCTATTTGCAACTCAAATAAATAGAGAAAAGGGAAACAAGGAAGTGGCATAGGGATTTGAAACTTGGGTGAAACCAAGTTGGAAGTGATCATGGGGTTGATGGAAGGATCAAGATAAGAAAAAGAAGTTGCAATGCACATGAGCAACTAAATTAAACAAACACAACAATGGTATGGAGAAGATGCATTATGCAAAATAAAATAAAACAAACATCACAAGCGAGCAAGCACGCATGAACATAACACAAAATAAAAATAAAAAAGGAGGTCTCGGTCATGGAGCGTCACAACTACTACTCAAAAGGAAACAAACAAAACAACGACCAAGATCTTCATCGAGCTCCCACTTGAGATGGGTTGCGTCACCTGCACTGGCATCATCGGCACCTGCATCTGGTTTTGGAAGTAATCTGTGAGTCACGGGGACTCAACAATCTCACACCCTCGCGATCAAGACTATTTAAGCTTATGGGTAGGGAAAGCTAGTGAGGTGGAGCTGCAGCAAGCACAAAGAATATAAGGTGGCTAACTTACGCAAATAAGAGCGAGAAGAGAAGCAATGCACGTTCGTGAACTAGAAGTGATCAAGAAGTGATCCTGAAACTACTTATGTTCAAGCTTAACACAAGAACCATGTTCACTTCCCGGACCCCGCCGAGAAGAGACCATCACGGCTACACACGCAGTTGACTCATATTAATTAAGTTAAGTGTCAAGTTCTCTACAACCGGATATTAACAAATTCCCATCTGCCAATAACCGTGGGCACGTCTTTCAAAAGTAGAAAACCCTGCAGGGGTGTCCCAACTTAGCCCATCACAAGCTCTCATGGTCAACGAAGAATATTCCTTCTCCCAGGAAGACCCGATCAGACTCGGCATCCCGGTTACAAGACATTTCGACAATGGTAAAACAAGACTAGCAAGACCGCCCGATGCGCCGACATCCCGATAGGAGCTGCACATATCTCGTTCTCAGGGCAACACCGGATGAGACATCCTACGAGTAAAACCAAACCTCAAGTTTCCCCCGGGTGGCCCCACAGTATACTCGGTTCGGACCAACACTTAGACAAGCACTGGCCTGGGGGGGGGCTTAAAATAAAGATGACCCTCGCGCTGGGCAACCCGAGGGAAGGGTAGGCGGTGGTGAGGCAAATGGTAAAACCAAGGTTGGGCCTTGCTGGAGGAGTTTTATTCAAAACGAACTGTCAAGGGGTCCCCATAACACCCAACCGTGTAAGGAATGCAAAATCAAGGAACATAACACCGGTATGACAGAAACTAGGGCGGCAAGAGTGGAACAAAACACCAGGCATAAGAGACGAGCCTTCCACCCTTTACCAAGTATATAGATGCTTTAATTAAAATAAGAGATATTTTGATATCCCAACATATCCATGTTCCAACATGGAACAAACTTCATCTTCACCTGCAACTAGCAACGCTATAAGAGGGGCTGAGCAAAGCGGTAACATAGCCAAACAACGGTTTGTTAGGAAAGGTGGGTTAGAGGCTTGACATGGCAATATGGGAGGCATGATATAGCAAGTGGTAGGTATTGCAGCATAGCAATAGAGAGAGCAACTAGCAAGCAAAGATAGAAGTGATTTTGAGGGTATCGTCATCTTGCCTGAGATCCCACAAGGAAGAAGAACGAGTCCATGAAGAAGACAAATGGACGAAGTCGAACGAATCCTCACAAACGCGAAGTTATCGGAACTAACCCGAGGAAGCAACACCGGAAAGAAGCAAACGACATAGTAAACAACCATCACATGAACATGGCATGATCCACAACCAAGTATGATGCATGTCCGGTTTAAAGAGGCATGGCATGGCATGGCAAGGCAAAGTGCACAAGCAAAACTACAAGTTAAGTGGAGCTCAATATGCAACTCCGTTGCATATTGACGAAACACCACGTTCAAGTTATTTAGTTTGATCTTGTTTATGTACCCAACAATATTAAATGTTGACTAACATGGAAAGAGGTGAAGCATATGAAAACTACCTATCTAGGCAAGTTTAAATGAGGACGGAAACAATGAACAACAATTCTGGTAAATCCCCATATGCAAATTATGGCTTTGGTACTGTTCTGCCCGAAAAATAATTTTGGAGTTGTTAAACATGCAAAGTAAGTACACCATGATAAACTAGGCATTTTTCTACCCCATTTACCTATAAAATTTATTAAAATCCGAGTTACGGTTATTTAGTTATGAAATAAAGCATTTTAGCATGCCATTTGAGCAAATTTAAACAAACAGCAGTTTAAACATTTTAAACATGGTTGAAAGTTGGATATTATGAAACTAGACACAATTTTAAGCATTTTTCATATATAAAGTTTTTACATAAGATGCACTATTTGTGAGTTACGATATGCATGAAGTTTAGGGACCAAACCGTAAAACGGTAATTCTCTGGATAAAAGCTAAAAACGCAGCAGCAGGTGAAAAAATAGAAATGGGCCGAATCTGGGCAGCCCAACAGTGCATGGCCCAACAGTAGGAAAAAAAGAAGGCGCTCAGGGGGTGGCCTCACCCAGTGGGCTTCGGCCCAGGTTGGTTACGGGTTGGGTAGAAGGGGGCGCTGGAGCGGCCGGTCGAGGCATTGTGCGAGTCAATGAGGCAGGGACGCGCTCAAGACGAAGCAGAGGCAGGGCGTTGACCTCGGGGCGGCTATGCGCGAACGAAACAGGAAGCAGGGCGAGGCGACCTGGCCGTGGTCTTCGCCGGCAGTGGCGGAGAGGCGCAAAGGCTCGATGCGGGACGGCGGCGCAAGGACTGTAGGGCTCTGGCAGAAGAGGCACAGGGGCTTGTGGCTCGTCGCTCCGGCGCGAAGACGGACTGGGCACGGGCGCTCCTCCTGGTGGTCCTTGACGGTGGCGACAGGGCGCTAATGCTCCAGCAGCTTGGTCGCCGGGAGAGCAACAGACGAGGGCAGGAATGCAGGGGCCTCATCCGATCTTGCAGAGACGGAGACGAACGGAGCAGGCCGGCGGAGGAGCTGCAAGGACATGGCAGGGAATCAAATTCAGAGAAGTAGCAGCGAGGGAGGAAGGAGAGGTTTCCTGAGGGGTTCACCAATGGCATGGCTAGCCGGAGCTGCGGGAGCTGCTGCTGCTCATCACTGACGGGGACGGCTAGCTCGACCCGCTCGGGATCGAGCTCCTGCGGGGCGCGCGCGAGGGAGGCTGCTCGGGGCCGCTTGCAGCTGGCTTGGGACGCGATTCAAATCGGGCACCGGGCGAGACAGGGCGGAGGAGAAAAGCGTGATGGGGAACGGAGCTCATCTGCTCGGGCTCCGATCCAGAACGGGCAGGAAGGCAGAGGAGGGCTGGATCGAGGGGAGGCCTCGGGTTGGTGGGGAGAGATCGAGAGGATTTGGTTCGGCCACACAGGCACTGATTGGATGAGGATGAATCCCGATGTGGGGGTGAGTGCGGAGGCGGCAGGGAACAAATCCCTAGATTTTAGGGTTAGGCTAGAGTTTGGTCCGGTGCATATATAGCAGGTGGGTTTTGGTTAGGGGCTAAACTGGACCCTTCGATCGAAAACGGGCGGTCAAGAAAAAATAGGTTAGGGAAGTCTATATAAGAAACGCAGATGTTTTATAGATGTTTGGGGATGATTTGGATCCATCGGTAATGACAACCCAGGTCGGGTTCGGGTCAGTTTCGGACACGCGCAAGGGGTTTCTCAGAACTGAGCGGAGAGGAGGTCTAACAAAAGGCCACGGAGGCAAGGGCGGTTTGATGGGCTCAGAAAAGGAGAGAAGAGAAGGAGAGGCCCGGCAACTGTTTCCGAAGACCGAAAACGTCCGACGATAGACCGTCTATACTGCCGCTATAAATATCCGTTGGGGCATCAAACAGACTCCAAATGCGATGAAACTTGGCAGGCGGTCTATCTACACTAATATAAGAGCGCACGTCAACTTTCATCGTAATCTGAGAACATTTTCCGACCACTTATAAAATAATATTTCGGAGGTGCCACGGGCATGTGCAAGTGTGTCTGGGCTCAGAACGGGCAATGAAAAGAACTGGGAAACCCATACGAATGCAAGTTTTGAAAAACATGATGATGCAATTCACATGATGACAAGGCAAGGTGCAACACACAAGCAAATGACATGGCAAGACAGCGAATAACTGGAAGACACCTGGCGCATTAGTCTCGGGGCGTCACAACACTCCACCACTACGAGAGGATCTCGTCCCGAGATCTAGGATGGCACCAGAGAGAAAACGGAAGAGGAAGAGGTAAAACAAAGTTGCTTCTTTGGCAAACGAGTGAAACCATGAACCTTGAGAGGTTGACCCAATTAAAAGAATACAATGAAGATTAACAAAGTTGAAAACACTTAGGTAGAAAAGAGGAACAAGGAACATTACTAGAACCTTGTAGGTTGAAAGACATAAGAAAAGTGTTACAATGGACAAGAGGTACATGCAAGCACTCCGATTGAAACGAAATGTACAAGGAAAGATAAGGATCAATTACAACAACACTCCGGTTAAAACAAACTAGAGAAGGAATAAGAATGATATAATTTGGGCAGCACTCCGACTGTAAATGGAAGGAATCGAACAAGAATTTGACAAGAAGAGAGGATACTTGTGTTGGGGAACGTTGCAGAAAACAAAAATTTTCCTACGGTTTCACCAAGATCCATCTATGAGTTCATCTAGCAACGAGTGATTGGATTGCATCTACATACCTTTGTAGATCACGCGCGAAAACGTTCAAAGAACGGGAATGAGGAAGACGTACTCAACGTGATCCAAATCACCGGAGATCCTAGCGCCGAACGGACGGCACCTCCGTGTTCAACACACGTCCGGTCAGCGTGACGTCTTCTCCTTGTTGATCCAGCAAGGGGGGAGGAGAGGTTGATGAAGATCCAGCAGCACGACGGCGTGGTGGTGGATGCAGGGCGTCACAGTAGCAGGGCTTCGCCGTATACTGCGAGAGAGAGAGGTGTAGTAAGGGAGAGGGAGGCACCAAGACTCAAGGTATGGCTGCCCCCTCCCCCCCCTTTATATAGGCTCCCCTAGTGGGGGCGCCGGCCCTAGGAGATGGGATCTCCTAGGGGGGCGGCGGCCAAGGGTGGAGTAGCCCCCAAGGCAAGGTGGGGCGCCCCCCCACCCCTAGGGTTCCAACCCTAGGCGCATGGGGTGGGCCTAGGGGGGCGCACCAGCCCACTATGGGCTGGTTCCCCTCCCCACTTTGGCCCATGGGGCCCTCCGGGATGGGTGGCCTCACCCGGTGGACCCCCGGGACCCTTCTGGTGGTCCCGGTACAATACCGGTGACCCCGAAACTCTCCCGCTGGCCGAAACTGCACTTCCTATATATAATTCTTCACTTCCGGACCATTCAGGAACTCCTCGTGACGTCCAGGATCTCATCCGGGACTTCCAACAACTTTCAGGTTACTGCATACTCATATCTCTACAACCCTAGCGTCACCGAACCTTAAGTGTGTAGACCCTACGGGTTTGGGAGACATGTAGACATGACCGAGACGGCTCTCCGGTCAATAACCAACAGCGGGATCTGGATACCCATGTTGGCTCCCACATGCTCCTCGATGATCTCATCAGATGAACCATGATGTCGAGGATTCAAGCAACCCCGTATACAATTCCCTTTGTCAATCGGTACGTTACTTGCCCGAGATTCGATCGTCGGTATCCCAATACCTCGTTCAATCTCGTTACCGGCAAGTCACTTTACTCGTACCGTAATGCATGATCCCGTGACCAGACACTTGGTCACTTTTGAGCTCATTATGATGATGCATTACTGAGTGGGCCCAGAGATACCTCTCCGTCATACGGAGTGACAAATCCCAGTCTTGATCCGCGTCAACCCAACAGACACTTTCGGAGATACCTGTAGTATACCTTTATAGTCACCCAGTTACGTTGTGACGTTTGGTATACCCAGAGAACTCCTACGGTATCCAGGAGTTACACGATCTCATGGTCTAAGGAAAAGATACTTGATATTGGAAAAACTCTAGCAAACGAACTATACGATCTTGTGCTATGTTTAGGATTTGGGTCTTGTCCATCACATCATTGTCCTAATGATGTGATCTCGTTATCAATGACATCCAATGTCCATAGTCAGGAAACCATGACTATCTGTTGATCAACGAGCTAGTCTACTAGAGGCTTACTAGGGACATGTTGGTGTCTATTATTCACACATGTATTACGATTTCCGGATAACACAATTATAGCATGAATAAAGACAATTATCATGAACTAGGAAATATAATAATAATCCTTTTATTATTGCCTCTAGGGCATGTTTCCAACAGTCTCCCACTTGCACTAGAGTCAATAATCTAGTTACATTGTGATGAATCGAACACCCATGGAATTCTGGTGTTGATCATGTTTTGCTCTAGGGAGATGTTTAGTCAACGGATCTGCTACATTCAGGTCCGTATGTACTTTACAAATATCTATGTCTCTATCTTGAACATTTTCACGAATGGAGTTGAAGCGACGCTTGATGTGCCTTGTCTTCTTGTGAAACCTGGGCTCCTTGGCAAGAGCAATAGCTCCAGTGTTGTCACAGAAGAGTTTGATTGGCCCCGACGCATTGGGTATGACTCCTAGGTCGGTGATGAACTCCTTCACCCAAATTGCTTCATGCGCTGCCTCCGAGGCTGCCATGTACTCCGCTTCACATGTAGATCCCGCCACGACGCTCTGCTTGCAACTGCACCAGCTTACTGCCCCACCATTCAAAATATACACGTATCTGGTTTGTGACTTAGAGTCATCCAGATCTGTGTCGAAGCTAGCGTCGACGTAACCCTTTACGACGAGCTCTTCGTCACCTCCATAAACGAGAAACATTTCCTTAGTCCTTTTCAGGTACTTCAGGATATTCTTGACCGCTGTCCAGTGTTCCTTGCCGGGATTACTTTGGTACCTACCTACCAAACTTACGGCAAGGTTTACATCAGGTCTGGTACACAGCATGGCATACATAATAGAACCTATGGCTGAGGCATAGGGGATGACACTCATCTCTTCTATATCTTCTGCCGTGGTCGGACATTGAGCTGAGCTCAATTTCACACCTTGCAACACAGGCAAGAACCCCTTCTTAGACTGGTCCATATTGAACTTCTTCAATATCTTATCAAGGTATGTGCTTTGTGAAAGACCTATGAGGCGTCTTGATCTATCTCTTTAGATCTTGATGCCTAATATATAAGTAGCTTCTCCAAGGTCCTTCATTGAAAAACTCTTATTCAAGTAGGTCTTAATGCTGTCCAAAAGTTCTATATCATTTCCCATCAAAAGTATGTCATCTACATATAATATGAGAAATGCTACAGAGCTCCCACTCACTTTCTTGTAAACACAGGCTTCTCCATAAGTCTGCGTAAACCCAAACGCTTTGATCATCTCATCAAAGCGAATGTTCCAACTCCGAGATGCTTGCACCAGCCCATAAATCGAGCGTTGGAGCTTGCACACCTTGTCAGCATACTTAGGATTGACAAAACCTTCCGGCTGCATCATATACAATTCTTCCTTAAGGAAACCATTAAGGAATGCCGTTTTGATGTCCATTTGCCATATCTCATAATCATAGAATGCGGCAATTGCTAACATGATTTGGACGGACTTTAGCTTCGCTACCGGTGAGAAAGTCTCATCGTAGTCAACCCCTTGAACTTGTCGATAACCCTTAGCGACAAGCCGAGCTTTATAGATGGTCACATTACCATCCGCGTCTGTCTTCTTCTTAAAGATCCATTTATTTTCTATGGCTCGCCGCTCAACAGGGAAGTCAGTCAAAGTCCATACTTCGTTTTCATACATGGATCCTATCTCGGATTTCATGGCTTCTAGCCATTTGTTGGAATCCGGGCCCGCCATCGCTTCTTCATAGTTCGAAGGTTCACCGTTGTCTAACAACATGATTTCCAAGACAGGGTTGCCGTACCACTCTGGTGCGGAACGTGTCCTTGTGGACCTACGAATTTCAGTAGGAGCTTGATCAGAAGTATCTTGATCTTCATCATTAACTTCCTCTCTAGTCAGTGCAGGCACCTCAGGAACATTTTCTTGAGTTGCGCCATTTTCCGGTTCAAGAGGTAATACTTCATCAAGTTCTACTTTCCTCCCACTTACTTCTTTCGAGAGAAACTCTTTCTCTAGAAAGGATCCATTCTTGGCAACAAAGATCTTGCCTTCGGATCTGAGGTAGAAGGTATACCCAATAGTTTCTTTAGGGTATCCTATGAAGACGCATTTTTCCGACTTGGGTTCGAGCTTTTCAGGTTGAAGTTTCTTGACATAAGCATCGCACCCCCAAACTTTTAGAAACGGCAGCTTAGGTTCATACGGTGTCGTCTCAACGGATTTCGATGGAGCCCTATTTAAAGTGAATGCGGCAGTCTCTAAAGCATAGCCCCAAAAAGATAGCGGTAAATCGGTAAGAGATAACATAGATCGCACCATATCTAATAGAGTGCGATTACGACGTTGGGACACACCATTATGCTGAGGTGTTCCAGGCGGCGTGAGTTGTGAAACTATTCCACATTTTCTTAAGTGTGTGCCAAACTCGTGACTCAAGTATTCTCCTCCACGATCTGATTGCAGGAACTTGATTTTCCTATCACGTTGATTCTCAACCTCACTCTGAAATTCCTTGAACTTTTCAAAGGTCTCAGACTTGTGTTTCATTAAGTAGACATACCCATATCTACTCAAGTCATCAATGAGGGTGAGAACATAACGATAGCCACCGCGAGCCTCAACACTCATTGGACCGCACACATCAGTATGTATGATTTCCAATAAGTTGGTTGCTTGCTCCATTGTTCCTGAGAACGGAGTCTTGGTCATTTTACCCATGAGGCATGGTTCGCACGTGTCAAATGATTCGTAAGCAAGAGACTCTAAAAGTCCATCAACATGGAGCTTCTTCATGCGTTTGACACCTATGTGACCAAGGCGGCAGTGCCATAAGTATGTGGGACTATCATTATCAATCTTACATCTTTTGGTACTCACACTATGAACATGTGTAGCATTACGCTCGAGTTTCATTAAGAATAAACCATTCACCATCGGAGCATGACCATAAAACATATCTCTCATATAAATAGAACCACCATTATTCTCGGATTTAAATGAGTAGCCATCTCGAATTAAACGAGATCCTGATACAATGTTCATGCTCAAAGCTGGCACTAAATAACAATTATTATGGTTAAAAACTAATCCCAAAGGTAAATGTAGAGGTAGTGTGCCGACGGCGATCACATTGACCTTGGAACCATTGCCGACGCGCATCGTCACCTCGTCCTTCGCCAGTCTCTGCTTATTCCGCAGCTCCTATTTTGAGTTACAAATGTGAGCAACCGCACCGGTATCAAATACCCAGGAGCTACTACGAGTACTGGTAAGGTACACATCAATTACATGTATATCACATATACCTTTCGTGATGCCGGCCTTCTTGTCCGCTAAGTATTTGGGGCAGTTCCGCTTCCAGTGACCACTTCCCTTGCAATAAAAGCACTCAGTCTCGGGCTTGGGTCCATTCTTTGGCTTCTTCCCGGCAGCTTGCTTGCCGGGCGCGGCAACACCCTTGCCGTCCTTCTTGAAAGCTTTCTTTCCCTTGCCCTTCTTGAACTTAGTGGTTTTATTCACCATCAACACTTGATGTTCCTTTTTGACTTCTAACTCTGCTGATTTCAGCATTGCAAATACTTCAGGAATGGTCTTTTCCATCCCCTGCATATTGAATTTCATCACAAAGCTCTTGTAGCTCGGTGGAAGCGACTGAAGGACTCTGTCAATGACCGCGTCATCCGGGAGATTAACTCCCAGCTGAGTCAAGCGGTTATGCAACCCAGACATAGTGACTATGTGCTCACTGACAGAACTGTTTTCCTCCATCTTACAACTGAAGAATTTGTCGGAGACTTGATATCTCTCGACCCGGGCATGAGCTTGGAAAACCATTTTCAGCTCTTCGAACATCTCATATGCTCCGTGTATCTCAAAACGCTTTTGGAGCCCCGGCCCTAAGCTGTAAAGCATGCCACACTGAACGAGGGAGTAGTCATCGGTACGTGCCTGCCAAGCGTTCATAACGTCTTGTTCTGCAGGGAGAACAGGTGCGTCACCTAGCGGTGCTTGTAGGACATAATCTTTCTTGGCAGCTATGAGGATGATCCTTAGGTTCCGGACCCAGTCCGTGTAGTTGATGCCATCGTCTTTCAGCTTGGTTTTCTCTAGGTACGCGTTGAAGTTGAGGACTACGTTGGCCATTTGAGCTACAAGGCATATTGTAAAAAATTTAGACTAAGTTCATGATAATTAAGTTCATCTAATCAAATTATTCAATGAACTCCCACTTAGATAGACATCCCTGCAGTAATCTAAGTATAACATGATCCGAGTTAACTAGGCGTGTCCGATCATCACGTGAGACGGACTAGTCAACATCGGTGAACATCTTCATGTTGATCGTATCTTCTATACGACTCATGCTTAACCTTTCGGTCTTCTGTGTTCCGAGGCCATGTCTGTACATGCTAGGCTTGTCAAGTCAACCTAAGTGTTTGCATGTGTAAATCTGTCTTACACCCGTTGTATGTGAACGTTGGAATCTAACACCCGAACATCACGTGGTGCTTCGAAACAACGAACTGTCGCAACGGTGCACAGTTAGGGGGAACACTTTCTTGAAATTATTATGAGGGATCATCTTATTTACTACCGTCGTTCTAAGTAAACAAGATGCAGAAACATGATAAACATCACATGCAATCAAATAATAATAGTGACATGATATGGCCAATATCACATAGCTCCTTTGATCTCCATCTTGGGGCTCCATGATCATCTTGTCACCGGCATGACACCATGATCTCCATCATCGTGTCTCCATGAAGTTGCTCGCCAACTATTACTTCTACTACTACGGCTAACACGTTTAGCAATAAAGTAAAGTAATTTACATGGCGTTTCTCAATGACACGCAGGTTATACAAAAAATAAAGACAACTCCTATGGCTCCTGCCTGTTGTCATACTCATCGACATGCAAGTCGTGATTCCTATTACAATAGCATGAACATCTCATACATCACATATATATCATTCATCATTAATCACAACTTTGGCCTTATCACATCACAGAACACTTGCTGCAAAAACAAGTTAGATGTCCTCTAATTGTTGTTGCAAGTTTTACGTGGCTGCAATAGGGTTCTAGTAAGAACGTTTTCTTACCTACGTGAAAGCCACAACGTGATTTGTCAACTTCTATTTACCCTTCATAAGTACCCTTTTCATCGAATCCGCTCCAACTAAAGTGGGAGAGACAGACACCCGCCAGCCACCTTATGCAACTAGTGCATGTCAGTCGGTGGAACCGGTCTCACGTAAGCGTACGTGTAAGGTTGGTCCGGGCCGCCTCATTCCACAATACCGTTGAAGCAAGATAAGACTAGTAGCGGCAAGAAAGTTGACAACATCAACGCCCACAACAAATTGTGTTCTACTCGTGCAAGAGAACTACGCATAGACCTAGCTCATGATGCCACTTTTGGGGAACGTTGCAGAAAACAAAAATTTTCCTACGGTTTCACCAAGATCCATCTATGAGTTCATCTAGCAACGAGTGATTGGATTGCATCTACATACCTTTGTAGATCACGTGCGGAAGCGTTCAAAGACGTACTCAAGGTGATCCAAATCACCGGAGATCCTAGCGCCGAACGAACGGCACCTCCGTGTTCAACACACGTACGGTCAGCGTGACGTCTCCTCCTTCTTGATCCAACAAGGGGGGAGGAGAGGTTGATGAAGATCCAGCAGCACGACGGCGTGGTGGTGGATGCAGGGCGTCACAGTAGCAGGGCTTTGCCGTATACTGCGAAAGAGAGAGGTGTAGCAGGGGAGAGGGAGGCGCCAAGACTCAAGGTATGGCTGCCCCCTCCCTCCCCCCTTTATATAGGCTCCCCTAGGGGGGGCGCCGGCCCTAGGAGATGGGATCTCCTAGGGGGGCGGCGGCCAAGGGTGGAGTAGCCCCCAAGGCAAGGTGGGGCGCCCCCCCACCCCTAGGGTTCCAACCCTAGGCGCATGGGGTGGGCCTAGGAGGGCGCACCAGCCCACTATGGGCTGGTTCCCCTCCCCACTTTGGCCCATGGGGCCCTCCGGGATGGGTGGCCCCACCCGGTGGACCCCCGGGACCCTTCCGGTGGTCCCGGTACAATACCGGTGACCTCGAAACTCTCCCGATGGCCGAAATTGCACTTCCTATATATAATTCTTCACCTCCGGACCATTCCGGAACTCCTCGTGACGTCCAGGATATCATCCGGGACTCTGAAAAACTTTCGGGTTACTGCATATTCATATCTCTACAACCCTAGCGTCACTGAACCTTAAGTGTGTAGACCCTACGGGTTCGGGAGACATGTAGACATGACCGAGACGGCTCTCCGGTCAATAACCAACAGCGGGATCTGGATACCCATGTTGGCTCCCACATGCTCCTCGATGATCTCATCAGATGAACCATGATGTGGAGGATTCAAGCAACCCCGTATACAATTCCCTTTGTCAATCGGTACATTACTTGCCTGAGATTCGATCGTCGGTATCCCAATACCTCGTTCAATCTCGTTACCGGCAAGTCACTTTACTCGTACCATAATGCATGATCCCGTGACCAGACACTTGGTCACTTTTGAGCTCATTATGATGATGCATTACTGAGTGGGCCCAGAGATACCTCTCCGTCATACGGAGTGACAAATCCCAGTCTTGATCCGCGTCAACCCAACAGACACTTTCAGAGATACCCGTAGTATACCTTTATAGTCACCCAGTTACGTTGTGACGTTTGGTATACCCAGAGCACTCCTACGGTATCCGGGAGTTACACGATCTCATGGTCTAAGGAAAAGATACTTGACATTGGAAAAACTCTAGCAAACGAACTATACGATCTTGTGCTATGTTTAGGATTTGAGTCTTGTCCATCACATCATTCTCCTAATGATGTGATCTCGTTATCAATGACATCCAATGTCCATAGTCAGGAAACCATGACTATCTGTTGATCAATGAGCTAGTCAACTAGAGGCTTACTAGGGACATGTTGGTGTCTATTATTCACACATGTATTACGATTTTCGGATAACACAATTATAGCATGAATAAAGACAATTATCATGAACAAGGAAATATAATAATAATCCTTTTATTATTGCCTCTAGGGCATATTTCCAACAACTTGATGAAATCAACAACACACTGCCTTCAGAACTATTGGAAGAATGGCACAATGGGTAAGAAAGATTTTAGATAGCACTCCGGTTGAGAAGAGATGCAAGACTTGACAGAATGGGAAGAACTTGAAAAGGGAACTTGAAAAGAGGAAAATAATATGATGATGATATGGCAAAATGATGGTTCGAAGAGAGCAATGTGACAAGGCCTCCGATGAAAGAATAGAATATAGATCAATGAAAGAAAATGAACACAGAAGAAAATGACAACTTCTCCCATAATTGAATTAGAAATAGCATCCATACAAAGATGGATTGAACTGAGTTGTTGGAAGAATCAACAACAAAAAGAATAAACTTGATGTGGGCTTATGGAAAAACATCTCAAAACTTGAGGTGAAATTCTGCCACTAACTTAAACAATTGATTTGATTGAGAGCACCAAAGAGATGAAAATTTGCTTCCACCAAGATGATAAAAAGATAACTTGGAACAGTGATAAGAACCATAGTAGCAACATTCCCAATGGATGGCTTTAGGTGAAATCTATACCAATCTAACTCGAATGAAGAGATTGATGGATTGAGAAAAGCTCATGCTCGAAGAAATAGATGGGTTTAACTACCTCATTCTTGACAAGTGTTGCATCATGAGACACGAAAGAAATTGTCAAGAATGACATAACACCACCTCAAAAGATAAGGTAGAAAGAATTGCACTTCGGAATGCAAGAAGAAAGAATACTTGAAGTATAGCTTGGCGGATCATAGCTTCGAGAGAACTCTTGATGAACAGTTGAAGAATGAAAGGAATCCTTGACGAACCACCATGTAGAGCCTCTGTGAAGAACTCCAGTAATAAAAGAATGATCAAAAGAAAGGAAAGTTGAAAAGGACTCCGGGAGAAGCCTAGCAATGATTAAATGGACCTTCGTGATGATATAATTGAGAGAGCTTGGAACTCCGGGAAAGAAAAGATGAAATAATTGAAATCAAGAACTTGATGAGCCTCCGAAATAAGGAATTGAATTTACTTGATGAAACAAGAATAATAATTCCATTATGCTTATCCTTCGTCAATTAAATTGATGACACACAATGGATTTTTGCATACTACTTATTCTCGTAGAAAGGATTAAGATAGATATAGCGCCAACTTGAAGAGGCCTTCAATGAACCACCGGTAGGATTTGGAAACAACAAATAAATTGATATGAAAATGAAGGAAGGAGAAACTTGAACAAACCACCGTAAGAATTGAAAAACGAACGAAGTAAAGGGATGAATCACCGGTAAGAATTAGCAAATGAACAAAGATACATGAGAGAGTTTAGATATGAGAGAACGAAGAGATCATGAACTGATTAGAGGATATTTGATTGATGCACCGGTAATATTTGGGGAAACGAGAGCTGAAAGCTGGAATGAATAAACCCGCAATGATGGTCTTTGGAGAATCAAACTAAAAAGAGTCCTGGATTGCTCCGGATGGGTGAAAAGAATTCTCACGATCGAAAAACAATTATGGAAGGATGGCATCAAGCTAGAACCACGAGTCTTGAGAGAACGGGTAAGATTGCAGCGAAACTCTTCTTCGGTCTTCAAAAGCAGAGAATGACGATGGGAAACACCAACATGAATTGTTGATGCACTTCGGAATGAAAATTAGAAAGGATGAACTAATGACGAAAAGAATTTGAAAGATCTTGGTGAAATACATTTAACTGATGATAACTCATTCTTACGACAAACTTTAAAATGAATTTGAGAATAACTCCGGGAAAATTAGCTGAGTCAGGTAAGATCCTGGGAAAAGACCTGTGGGTTAGGGCCCACTCAAAGAAAACACCATTGAACGATTTAAATGAGGGATTGCACGGGTTGAATTAAATGGTTTGAATAAGGTAAGAGATCGAAATATCTTGAAAGGATTATGAATAGAAACTTGAATCTTCTGGGAAATCTTTAGCACTCCAGATAGCAAGTGGTGGATGATTAAGAAGTGCACCGGCATGAGAAAACATTTAAAACGATGAAAGGAATATGATCAACAAAGCTTTAATTGACTCCACCAGAGAAGATAAAAGAAACGAAGAATGATGAACTTAAAGCTCCGTTAGTATCTTCCTAAGAATCACCGGATAAGAATATTGACGGAAAAGAATGGAGAGACTTCACATCAATAAAATGGATACTTGATTGAGAAACATGAGTCCTTGAAGAAAAAGGGTGGGATGGCGGGAAAAACAAAGAGAACTTGGGCAGATGGAAAGGATACCATTGAGAAAACTTAGAGTTGATCTTGCGGATGTTGAAAATGATCAGATCCACTTGAAGAAAAACACGTCGGATGAAAAAGGATTGACATGACAATCTTGATTATCATGAAGGATTAGCATTCACATAGAAATATGGGAACACCGCTTAGGGAAGGTATGGAAACCACACTTGACATTGAAGCAACTCAAAAACCACAAACCAAAACAAAACAAAGGATTGGCTTGCAGAATAAGCCGGAAACAAACATATGATAGATCCCATATCGTATCATGTGTCTGTTGGAAGGATATTCTACGTGATACTTGAATTCCCACTTATAAACTCCTGAAACTTACTGGTTATGCAATCTGGTGTTGGGGATACAGGGGAAGCATAATATCTCACCCAAACTAACAAATCCTACATCCAGCCATATCCATCCTTCAACACATAACCAAGAAACCTTTGGAAATCATTTACCTCAACCTTCGAAAAGCATCTGTTATACGAGTTATGGCAATACTCTCGAACTCCCACCCTAGTACTGGGTGGCGTCGAGGTTATGTCACCAACAACTGCGTAAAAGAGATTTTCTGTCTCGGCGAACTCAGGTATTCCAGAACTGCAAACGATAAAATTATGATGACAACACCTCGGAGCTCAACTCCCCGGGACACTGCCACAACCCCTAAATGTCAGGAGGCACCAAGAACAAAGTTCTCGTCACAAAACCATCATAACGATTCCAAGATACCCGCGTGATACTAATTTTTTTCATGAAATTTGAGAAGAGAAGAGTTAAAACTCTACGTCAGGAGCTCTCACCAGAGTGACGAAGGGACTGAGGAGTAAAAGAATCCTTCTCTCCGATATATATATTCCTATAAGACTCAAAACATTTTTCTAGACTCAACAACGTCAGCGATTCGATCAAGCAGGGGGCTACTAAGTCGGGGAATGCTCTGATTACCAACTTGTAACACCCACGATGCGGCTATATCTCCCACGTGTCGAAGCACGACTTAGAGGCATAACCGCATAGTAGGCATGTCGCCAGAGGGGTAATCTTTACACATCCCATGTACTGAATAAGAAAGGGATAAAGAGTTGGCTTACAATCACCACTTCACACAATACATAAATATAACATTACATCATCCAGAATACAATCAAGGTCCGACTACGGAACCAAAATAAAGAAAGACAACCCCAAATGCTAGATCCCCGATCGTCCAGACTAGGCTCCACTACTGATCAAAAGGAAACAAACAAAACAATGAACAAGATCTTCATCGAGCTCCCAATTGAGCTGGGTTGCATCACCTGCATTGGCATCATCGGCACCTGCATCTGGCACTACTAGGGAAAACCTTATACACAGAATCTTAGCAGCAGCGCGGCATAAAAAGAGGCGCTGCTGCTAATTAGTAGCAGCGCGGTTACGGAAAGCGCGTTACTGGTGCAAATTTAGCAGTAGCGTGTGATGTTTAAACCACGCTGCTACAAAAATCCACCAACAGTACACAACGACCTAAGTTTACCAGTAGCGCGACGTCAGGAAGCGTGCTGCTGCTAATGCCATAGTAGTAGCGCTCTTTTTAGTCACGTCGCTGCTGGTAATTTTGAAATTGTCCACATGGTTGGCCTGTTTAGTAGTAGTGCGTGATAGGAAAGCGCACTGCTGCTACACTCTTAGCAGCAGCGCACTTTTGCTCCCGCGCTACTGCTAAGACGTAGCAGCACCACCTTTTCCACCTCCCCCTCCCCATCTCCTCTCCTCCCTTTCCCCTACCTCCCACATCCTCCCTCTCTCACTCTTCTTCTTCCTCAATACTTCTCCCCCCATTACTCCCTCTTCTACCTATCTTTCTCTCTCTTCATTACTCCTAGCTATAACTACACCACCTCCATTAATGCATCTCCTTTCTCTTTTTCCTTCCCCCTCCACAAGTTGAAGTTGTCTCCTCCCAAATTAGGTAGCTAGGTATATGTAGCATTTAGTTAAGTGACCTATTTGCCCCTAACTAGATCTATCTTTGTCAAGAAGAGATTTGTGCACTTTTGATCTCCGTACAACATCATCTCCACCGTGTGCTCGATCTTGAGTTAGAGGTGATTAAAATTTCATGCTTTTGCAAAATGGAAATATGTTTATGTGTGTGTGATATGTTTATGGAAATTTTGTGTGTGGCATGAGTTGACGCCAAATTGTGCTTTTGAGTTGCCTATGTTTTGCCGAAATGTCGATTTATTTCCGTTTCGGCGAATTCCGGGCAAACTCTAGATCTATATATGTCCTATTTTTAAGGAAGGTCATACCGAATTTTTGTATGACTTTGATGAATGCACGCATTTTTATAATCAATTTGTTTATTATTACCGTGCAGAGTTGACGATGGTCATTGGAACAATGGTGGACAGGTGGTTGCGGTCGGCGGTGCAGGACATGAAGGAAAATAACCTGACAGAGGTTTTATGTCCATGTCGAAAATGCAAAGGAATAGTTTGGCTCGACCCCCATGACGATGGTCATGTCGAAGCGCACCTGCTCATGACTAGTTTCATGGATGGCTATACTCGGTGGATAATTGAAGATGAGGATGACGATGTTGAGGATGCCGACGGGGCAGGCAATGATGACACGGGGCAAGACGAAGAGATGATCAATAATGGTGGCGGGGAAGAGGCCGGACATGGCGGCGGAGAAGGGGCCGAACATGGGGGCGGAGAAAGGGCCGGACATGGCGGCAGAGAGAACTACATGGACTCCACGCAGCAGAGTTTGTCGGTACTAAGTTCAATCATGCGGGACCCTCATGTTCAAGCATTGCTTCGCAAGGAGACGAGTACTGAGAGAGCTGCTTCTAGAGAGGAGGCTAAGCTGGAGCAACTGGTGGTAGACTCGAACACTCCATTGTATGATGGTTGCAATCCTAAGGTGACCCGCTTGAGTTTCACGCTCCAACTCTTGAAGATGAAGGCTAAAAACAAATGGACCGACACTAGCCTCGATGAGCATCTCAAGTACCTAAAGGATGTTCTTCCTGCAGGTAATCTATGTCCTAGTAGTGTTGATGAGGCCAAGAAGATCGTGTGCCCTCTTGATCTGCCACACATTAGATACCATGCATGCATCAACGATTGCATAATTTATCTGAAGGAGCACGCGGAAAAAACAAGCTGTCCGGTGTGCAATGCTTCTCGATACAAGAAGGCTGGGAAGAAATGTCCCCAGAAAGTGGTATGGTACTCACCGATCACTCCCCATCTCCAGAGGTATTTTGTAGATCCCAAGGAAGCAAAGCTAATGCGCTGGCACGCGGAGAGGAAGATGCCCGATGATGGAGATGATCCGAAGCTGAGACACGTCAAGGATGGAAGCCTGTGGAGAGCGTTGAACAACTTCTATCGGTATTTTGGATGTGATGCAAGGAACATCGTGCTCGGCGCGTGTACCGATGGCATGAATCTATTTGGCAATCAGAACACCAACCATAGCACATGGCCCGTGTTCGTATGGATGTACAACCTCCCCCCTGGTTGTGCATGAAATCGAAGTACATTCACATGAGCATGCTTATTCAAGGGCCGAAACAACCAGGAAATAATATTAATTTGTATCTGGGGCTACTTCAAGAGGAGTTAGACACGTTATGGAAAACACCGACCAAGACATGGTATGCCAGCAAAGGCGAGTATTTCAACATGAGAGTCGCGCTCATCACGACAGTGCAAGACTATCTCGGTTACGGATATGTGGCAGGCCAGGTGTGCCATGGATATTGCGGATGCACGCGGTGCATGGATGATACGACGTCTCAGCAGCTATTGTTAAGGAAAGATGGTGGGTCTGGGAAAATCATGTACATGGGGCATTGAAGATGGCTCGAACAGGACGACCCGTGGAGAAACCGTGGAGATCTATTCAATGGTCACGCTGAGCATCGAGGACCTCCACGTAAGCAGAGCGGTGCCGAAATCGATGAGCTGTTGAAAAACTGGAAGGAGTGCCCCGCATTGGGAAAGACGATGGGAAAGGCACCGGAGCCGCTGCTGAAGGTATGGAAGACGAGGTCTGTGTTCTAGGACTTGGAGTACTGGCACAAATGCGATACACCTCATTGCCTTGATCAAATGCATATCTGTAAGAATGTCCTTGAGAGCTTGTTCGCAACACTGATGAACATGCCGAATAAGACCAAGGATGGGCCGAAGGCAAGAAATGACTTGCAAGATTTGAAAATCAGGGAAGATCTGCACATGCCACCCCGTAAAATGTCAGACGAGACAGAGACGGAGACAGAGGCACGGGAGAAGAAGGGCAAGGAAATAAAGAAAGAGGATTATTGCCCCCCCTTCTTGCTTCACCTTAAGTCAGGCTGAGATCCATCAATTCTTTAAGTGCCTTACCGGAGTCAAAGTTAGTTCTGGTTACTGTGGCAAGATAAGCAGATATCTAGACACGGACAAGAAAAGGTTCAGCGGGATGAAGTCCCATGACTGTCATGTGATGATGACGCATATACTACCTGTTGCCCTTAGAGGGATAATGGACAAGCACGTCCCTGACACGCTTATTGGTCTCTGCAACTTTTTCGACGTCATCTCTCGAAAGTCGATCAGTGTGAAGCAGCTCCGAAGGCTACAGGAAGAGATCGTTGTGATACTGAATGAGCTTGAGATGTACTTCCCGCCCGCGTTCTTTGACGTCATGGTGCATCTATGTGTCCATATTGTGGATGGCATAATAGACCTGGGGCCGTCATTCCTGCACAACATGATGCCGTTTGAGAGGATGAATGGGATCATCAAAGATTCATTCATAACATGTCCCGTCCGGATGGAAGCATCATCCAGGGCTATTTGACACAAGATTGCATCTCTTTCTCTGAGAATTTTCTATATGGCGCAGACCAGCTGCCTGGTGTTAGTGTTGGTTTGCCCATTAACAAGCACGATGGGAGGCTCGAAGGAGAAGGTCACTACATCGGTTGCAGGGAATTGCACATGGCATACTCAGATCAACGCAACGACTTTGACAGAGCAAACTTGGTAGTGCTACAACATCTAGACGAGGTAGATCCTTTCGTGGCACTGCACAAAGAAATTATCGCAAAGAAGTATCGTGACCGGGGGGTATGCAAGACAGACGCCGAAGTTACTAGAGAGCACAACTCCACTTTCCTGCATTGGTTTAAAGAGCATATTATTGCTAATCCCCCGGAGGAGGGCTCTAAGGATGGATTGCTCATATACTCCTTAGCACATGGCCCCTCGCCCAACCTCGTAACCTATCAGGCATATGATATCAACGGATACACGTTCTACACGGAGGAAAAAGATATGGACAGTGATGATCAGAACTCAGTGGTGACGATGGAATGCATGACCGGCAGCGACAACGGCGCAACTGAACAATTTTATGGAATGGTCGAGGAGATCAGGGAGCTTGACTACTCTGGACTGCACAACACGACGATGTTCCATGTCAGATGGGCTAAGAATGTCGAAAGAGAAAACCGGATTTTCACTACCATGACTATACCCAACGCCAAGAGCGCTACCGTGAACGCTATTGCAAAAAACGAGCCATGGGTACACGCTAAGCACGTGACACAATGCTTCTTAATAACCGACCCATGCAATCCCAGTCGTGTTGTCGTGAGGAGAGGCAAAAGGAACATCATTGGAGTGGATGGAGTCGCCAACGAGGAAGACTATGATCAGTACGGCAACCCAATGAGGGAAGATGACGATGATGATGAAGTATACGTCAAAAGAAGAATCAATACTACATTACCTAAGAAAAATCGTACTCCATGGAAAAGGCAAAGTCACAATGAGGGGCTCAATTATTCTTCGACAAACAAGAAGGGAAAGAAGCTGACTCAAAAACGAAAACGTCAGCGCTGAGGAATCGGTCAAATGATTTAATATATATATATATATATATATATGTTCCTATTTTGTATACACACTTAGCCATTATTATGCATGGGTCCAATGATGTAATATATATGTTCCTATTTTGCATACATATTTAACCGTCAAATGATGCAATATATATCGCCTTCCCTTCGTTCACTGCTCTCGGAAAAAAGTGAGAAAAATAAAGGAAAAGAAAAAGGGAAACTGGTTATAGCAGTAGTGCTTTACTGAAAAAGAGCTACAACTAGTCAAGGTAGCAGTAGCGGTTTCCGTATAAAACTTCTATAGCTGCCTTTAATAGTAGTAGCGCGTTTTGTCTAAACGTGCTACTGCTACATCAACTTAACCCAAAATTCTCACTCTCCCTGCTTCATCCCACCTCTTTTCCCCCAAATCCCCACTCTCTTCCCCCTGTCGCACCGCTGCGCCCGACCCGGACCAGGCGCTCGCCCCCGACCCTGGCGCGCTCGCCCCCGACCCGTCGGCCCTCGCCTCCATCCTCTGCTTCCTCCCCTCCCAACCTCGACCGTCGTCGAGCCTGCCTCCTCGCCCCTGCACCCTCTGTAAACCACCCCCCCTCTCTCTCTGCTAGCTAGGGTTCTTCGGTTAATTTACTTAGGTTTTAGTTATGTTAATTAGGTTATCTATTTAGTTATGAATTTCGATAGGTTTCAAAATTAGCTGAATTTATATGCAAATTTGAACTGGACATGTGATATGTGGATATGTCATGTTTTGGACTTGTCATGTTTTGGTAAATGATCCGAGTGGCCTATGTTATGCCAGAATGTTGAATCATTTCCGTTCCGGTGAATTTCAGGCGCTCGATATGTCCATTTTTTAGCAAAGGTCATGCCGAAATTTCCCGTGAATAAAGGCATGATTTGTGCTACATAGTTGGCATATCGAGTGCTGGCACATAGATTTCTTTTTTATGTCATTTCTCATTTATTCATACTTTTAGAAATAAATGAGGACACTTAATCATAGGAAACATGTCGAACAACGAAGAAACTGGGCCTTCTGACCAAGATGCATACGAGATGGATTATCAGGGTGAACAAGACTACCTCGACTTTTTGACTGCTAAGCAAGGTTTGCAGGTCCACCTCGATGATGGTACTGACACCGACATCGACACTGACGGCGCTGGCACCGAGACCGGCGGGGAAGGTACCGGCGGGAAAGGTACCGGCGCTGATGCCGCTACCGAAAACAGGAAGCATAAGAAGCAGAGGATACGAAAACCTAACAAACTAGGGATTGGACGACTTGTGATCACAAAGATGGCACCTGGCAAGTTTGAGCCGTTATAGCCGGAAAAACCTCGCAAGTGCTATGGGAACCAAGTAGGATGCATCCTACGGGAATGCGTGAGCATCAACGACGATGACATAAGGAGTAAAGAACATTTGACGCAGTTGCTCCTAACAAAGTTGCACAAGAGATTCAAGTTCCCCGACCGGGATGATAACATAGAACAACTGTGGGATGATCCGAAGATGAAAAAGATTAACAATGACACCATGGGCATGTTCACCAATGATTTGGCCTCCTGGAAAGGGAGGGTGAAACGAGCTATTGAGGCTGAGGAAGCCCTGTCCAAGATTCTGGAGGAAAATCCGACACTTACGGAAGAGGAGTTCGAAAAGTTCAAGGACACTTGCGCTACCGAGGATGCCAAGGCTAAGGCTGCGATATTCAAGAGCCTTCAGCAAAGGAACACGGGGAAGCATCGCCTCAGAAGCCATGGCTACCTCGGTAAAAGGCCCATATGGGATATGGAGGATGCGGAATGTGAAGCCGCGGGTCTCCCAGACCCCTTCGCGAAGTTCACCAACCCCTTGGAGCGTGACTTCATCAGGGCCCGCTACAAGTGGGATAAGGAGAAAAAGGTTTTTTTTACACGGAACAGATCATGAGGAAATTGATTAGACTACTGGAGAAGCAACACTAGCTTGCAGCCAAAAGCCCTACTTCTCCGATGAGGCCCAAGTGGGACACCCCTCTCAACCGGACCTTGAACTAACTTAAGGGACTCCCTTTGGGCCAGCGACCGCAATATGGTCGTGTGTACGGCGCTGGAGACGGCGCCATGTGGAAGGTGTTTTTGTTTGTGATAGGACGAGAGATCAATTACAGTGTTCGGTTCAAACTAGGCCAAGAAGCAGAAAAAGAAGTTTAGTCAGGAAGACATCGACGTGAAGGTGAAGCTTGCGGTCGAGAAAAAAGCAGTTGAGGACGCGAAAAAAGCAGCCAAGGACAAATATGAGTTGCTACAGCAGGCAGTCAATGCAGCTGTAACTGCCTGCAGAAATGATTTCGCTACTAACTTGGTTCCAGTTATCATCAACTGGACGAAGGAAAATCCAGACAAGACGGTACATGATTTCCCGTTGCCCAGTTTCGTCAGGAGCAACTCCATGAACAACAACACCATCACACCATCACTTGCCCACGCAACCGGCCTCTTCTCGCAGCCGCTCCCGCTCATAGCAGCCCGTCCTCAGTCTCTGGCGTGCTCAGTGGGCCTTCATCTTTGGCTGAGCTCGACGCCATCACGGTAATTACATGTCACACCAACATATATATATATATATATATAATATTCCATTTTTGTTGCCTTTCGGATGTTTTACGCCATAGACATATGTGTTTGCAGGCGAAAGAAACCCCGTGCACCATACTCTAATTGATCAAAGGCCAGAAGGTGGACGTGGGAAAGGGGATGATAATGGACCCCTTGCAACCCACGTTTCACAACCAGCCGATCCCTGCTAGGCACTTCAGGGTTAGCTTGTCCAATGTTAAATCGGGGCACGAGGATTTGCCTCCTCCAGTATAGCATGTGGGAGCGGACAACGAGACCCCGCCATGGATTGGAAGCTGCAAGGGTTGGGTGCTACTATGGCCGAAGAATCTTATTCGTCTGGAGCCGGCCGAGAGCACACCAATAACCACACATCAACAAGCATGTGCGGAGACCACCACCCCGCCTACGCAATTACCAGCTCCTGTAGTGCCGGGTGAGAGCGGCGGACAACATGATGAAGGGGGTGCAATAGTACTGGCTGATGTAATTTGTCCTATAGAACAGAGAATGGATGATGAGAAGGAGGTCGACCCTGTGGATTTCCTCAATTCAAATGCGTATGACTGTGACATAGAATTGATGAGTCAACCATATGACGAATCGGGCTATCAGCTTGCTAATGAGGATATGGATGATATGCCCGGGCAGGAAGGTCGTAGCAGGGATTGCAAAAAGTCTCTCTTCATGAAATCCTCACAGGACACACCTGAAGATGCCGCCTCAACACAGGCTCAACTAGCCGGGCGCGAGGGTCATACAATACTTAGCCCGGGAACACTGGGGCAGGGGTTAAGGAAGGGTCTACAAGGTGTGCCCAAGAAAAAGGAGAGAAAAAGATCGGGAAAGATAGCTGCCTCCAAACAAGCCAGAGCACATAGCAGACATACGATGCATTCTGAAGAGCGTGTACCCGTGAAAGGTGCGGCCATGTTCCATCTCATGGGCGAGCCGCTGCTACCGCCGAAACCGCTGGAGGCACTATCAGGGGATCTCAGGAGACTGCACGACCATGTGCTATCGACTGAGAAAAGCCTACTAGCCTCAAAGGATCCAGGATATCCGACATACGCGGCTCGTGTGCCTGAGGGGAAATGCTACATCGAGACACGGCCCGCGGAGGTGTTCTTCCTGCGGTTTGACCAAATCTTTGAGATGTTTCTGACAAGGCTGCTCGATTTAACAATCGTCCGCCTTTTTGTGCTTCATATGAGCTCCGTCATGAAGAGTGAAGAAGTCTCACAAATCTGTGTGGCGGATCCGTACTACATGCACGAGTCTTTCTTGAGTCTCAGTGACTTTGAGCGTGAAACTGCTAGGGAGTACCTCCAAAACTTCACGGTACAGAATAAGGACCGGGAAATTGTCCTCGTGCCTTATCATCCAAAGTAAGTCAGTTCCGGACAACCCTTTCCTACATTTCAATCATTCCTTCTCTCTCATATGGGGAATAATTTGAGGTGTCTTTTCCCCGCAGCAACGGGCGCGCCGTCCTTATCGTTCTTTACCCGCAAGTCTCCCACGACATGTATTTTGACCCTTCCAGAGACTACGAGAAAAAAGACTACACCCACACAATGAATATTCTAGATGATGCTCTCCAAGGCTTCAGCATTAGAGGTGGCCACATGCAGATCAGGAAACAAAGGAACAAGAAGATGGGTTTCGCACATAAAACTAACTTCTCCTGCATCCATGACCAAAACCAAGCAAGAAGGATGGATTCTACATCGTCCATCTCATGATTCAGTTCAACACGAATCACCAAAAGCTTCGCATGAAAAGCAGAAATGATGATCATATCCACAAGTGGCTATAATCTCATGGAGAAGCGGATTATAAACTTAGAGATGACTTCTTTCGCATCCAAAGCGACGTTGCAACGATCATCATGAAAGAAGTCATCGATGAGAAGGGGATGTTCCACCACGGCCCTATATTGCGAGCTGACGTCCGAACTCGCATGGGCATGCAACGTCTAGACCTCAAGCCGTTAAAGAAGCTAGGGTCCATCCTCGATGATATGGAAGGATGGAACTTCTAGTGATTTATGATGCCGATGATGATGATATGTGTCGTTTGACCTTGTATACTTTTTGTAGCGATGAAACTTTGTGATGTCCACGGTCCCTACCGAACTTGCGTAACGCTACTTTGTTAGTTTGCGTATGATGACCTGCGTACCTCTCGTTAATTAATTTGTGTACTGTATGTTGCATCTAGTTGCTAACCCTTTCTTTTCGGTGTTGCTCTAGTATATTTTGTTGCATATATATGATTGTACATCCTCTTCATGAACAAGCATCTCTAACAGGTACCTAGTTTCTTGATGGCGAGATGGAAGTGCTATGTCATGTACAAAGGGAAGGTTCCGGGGGTGTACAACGAGTGGCATGAGTGTCAGGCGCAAGCGAATGGGTTCTCGGGCGCCAGCCATAAAGGCTTCAAAAGTAGACAAGAAGGAGAAGCTAGTTACTTGAGGTTCACGCTAGCGCGAGAGAGGACTCGTAACCGCCACTTTATCTACTGCATAGTTCCTCTCTCACTCATAGTGATAGCTCTTCTCGCGTATACCTTTGTTTAGATGGATGACGTTGTAGTTGCAAGTATTCGAGACTTGCATGTATTGCTATTTTCGAGATAATGACAAGATACCACTTTGTGATGGATGATGATTATGATGAGACTATTTGTATGTATATGCTATGATTACATTTGTGGTCTCGCATGCATTTGTATGTGTATCATGATGACATTTGTATGTGCTAAAGATTCTTCTATAAAGCCTGTTCAAATACAAAACAAATATGCCCCAAAAAAACAAAAAACCACTAAAATTAGCAGTAGCGAGTGGAGAAAAGTTAGCAGCAGCGCGGTAGTAGCAGTAGCGCGCACAGGAGAAGCGCGCTATAGCTATTAGCAGTAGCGAGTTTCCATTAAGCGCGCTGCTGCTACACTTGTGTAGCAGTAGCGCTGGTGAGCACGCGCTACTGCTACGTGTTAGCTGTAGCACCTTATTAGTAGCGCCGGTCCCCACGCTACCGATACACCTAAAACCCGCGCTGTTGCTAGCCTTTTCCCTAGTAGTTTGGTTTTGGAAGTAATCTATGAGTCACGGGGACTTAGCAATCTCACACCCTCGCGATCAAGACTATTTAAGCTTATGGGTAGGGAAAGGTAGTGAGGTGGAGTTGCAGCAAGCACTAAGCATATAAGGTGGCTAACTTATGCAAATAAGAGCGAGAAGAGAAGCAATGCACGGTCGTGAACTAGAAGTGATCCTGAAACTACTTACGTTTAAGCATAACACAAGAACTGTGTTCACTTGTCGGACCCCGCCGAGAAGAGACCATCACGGCTACACACCTGGTCGATTCATTTTAATTAAGTTAAGTGTCGAGTTCTCTACAACCGGATATTAACAAATTCCCATCTGCCCATAACCGCGGGCACGACTTTCAAAAGTTCAAAACCCTGCAGGGGTGTCCCAACTTAGCCCGTCACAAGCTCTCATGGTCAACGAAGGATATTCCTTCTCCCAGGAAGACCCGATCAGACTTGGAATCCCGGTTACAAGACATTTTGACAATGGTAAAACAAGACCAGCAAGACCGCCCGATGCACCGACATCCCGATAGGAGCTGCACATATCTCGTTCTCAGGCCAACACCGGATGAGACATCCTACGAGTAAAACCAAACCTCAAGTTTCCCCGAGGTGGCCCCGCAGTTTATTCAGTTCGGACCAACACTTAGACAAGCACTGGCCTGGGGGGGCTTAAAATAAAGATGACCCTCGGGCTGGCTGACCCGAGGGAAGGGTAGGTGGTGGTGAGGCAAATGGTAAAACCAAGGTTGAGCCTTGCTGGAGGAGTTTTATTCAAAGCGAACTGTCAAGGGGTCCCCATAACAACCAACCGTGTAAGGAACAGAAAATCAAGGAACATAACACCGGTATGACGAAAACTAGGGCGGCAAGTGTGGAACAAAACACCAGGCATAAGGCCGAGCCTTCCATCCTTTACCAAGTATATATATGCAAAATTAGAATGAGATATATTGTGATATCCCAACATATCCATGTTCCAACATGGAACAAACTTCATCTTCACCTGCAACTAGCAACGCTATAAGAGGGGCTGAGCAAAGCGGTAACATAGCCAAACAACGGTTTGCTAGGAAAGGTGGGTTAGAGGCTTGACATGGCAATATGGGAGGCATGATATAGCAAGTGGTAGGTATCGCGGCATAGCAATAGAGCGAGCAACTAGCAAGCAAAGATAGAAGTGATTTCGAGGGTATGGTCATCTTGCCTGAGATCCCGCAAGGAAGAAGAACGAGTCCATGAAGAAGACAAACGGACGAAGTCGAACGAATCCTCACAAACGCGACGTTATCGGAACTAACCCGAAGAAGCAACACCGGAAAGAAGCAAACGACATAGTAAACAACCATCACATGAACATGGCATGATGCACAACCAAGTATGATGCATGTCGGGTTTAAAGAGGCATGGCATGGCAAGGAAAAGTGCACAAGCAAAACTACAAGTTAAGTGGAGCTCAATATGCAACTCTGTTGCATATTGACGAAACACCACGTTCAAGTTATTTAGTTCGATCTTGTTTATGTACCCAACAATATTAAATGTTGATTAACATGGA
The DNA here is from genome assembly GCF_003073215.2 of Triticum urartu. Classification (NCBI taxonomy): domain Eukaryota; kingdom Viridiplantae; phylum Streptophyta; class Magnoliopsida; order Poales; family Poaceae; genus Triticum; species Triticum urartu. The sequence goes on along the minus strand of NC_053025.1, from coordinate 187,538,514 downwards.
AAGAGGTGAAGCATATGAAAACTACCTATCTAGGCAAGTTTAAATGAGGCCGGAAACAACGAACAACAATTCCGGTAAATCCCCATATGCAAATTATGGATTTGGTAATGTTCTGCCCTAAACATAATTTTAGAGTTGTTAAACATGCAAAGTAAGTACACCATGATAAGCTAGGCATTTTTCCACCCCATTTACATATAAAGTTTATTAAAATCCGAGTTACGGTTATTTAGTTATGAAATAAAGCATTTGAGCATGGCATTTGAGCAAATTTAAACAAACAACAGTTTAAACATTTTAAACACGGTTGAAAGTTGGATATTATGAAACTAGACACAATTTTAAGCATTTATCATATATAAAGTTTTTACATAAGATGCACTGCTTGTGAGTTACGATATGCATGAAATTTAGGGACCAAACCGTAAAACGGTAATTCTCTAGATAAAAGCTAAAACCGCATCAACAAGGGGAAAATAGAAATGGGCCGAATCTGAGCAGAACAGGAAGAAGGGCGAGGCGACCTGGTCGTGGTCTTCGCCGGTGGCGGCGGAGAGGTGCAAAGGCTCGATGCGGGACGGCGGCGCAAGGACTGCCGGGCTCCGGCGGAAGAGGTGCAGGGGCTTGCGAAGACGGCGACGAACGGAGCAGCGCGGCGGAGGAGCTGCAAGGACATGGAAGGGAATCAAATTCAGAGAAGTAGTAGCGAAGGAGGAAGGAGAGGGTTCCTGAGGGGTTCACCAATGGCATGGCTCGTCGGAGCCGCGGGAGCTGCTGCTGCTCATCGCCGACGGGGACGGCTATCTCGACCCGCTCGGGATCGAGCTCTTGCGGGGCTCGCGTGAGGGAGGCTGCTCGGGGCCGCTTGCAGCTCCCTTGGGACGCGATGCAAATCGGGCACCGGGCAAGACAGGGAGGAGGAGAAAAGCGCGATGGGGAACGGAGCTCATCTGCTCGGGCTCCGATCCAGAACGGACAGGAAGGCAGAGGAGGGTTGGATCGAGGGGAGGCCTCGGGTTGGTGGGGAGAGATCGAGTGGATTTGGATCGGGCACACATGCATTGATTGGATGGGGATGGATCCTAAGGTGGGGGGTGAGTGCGGCGGCGGCCGGGAACAAATCCCTAGATTTTAGGGTTAGGCTAGAGTTTGGTCTGGTGCATATATAGCAGGTGGGTTTTTGTTAGGGGCTAAACTAGACCCTTCGATCGAAAACGGGCGGTCGAGAAAATATAGGTTAAGAAAGTCTATATAAGAAACGCAAATGTTTTATAGTTGTTTGGGGATGATTCGGATCCATCGGTAACGGGAACCCGGGTCGGGTTCGGGTCAGTTTTGGACACGCGCGAGGGGTTTCTCATAACTGAGCGGAGAGGAGGTCTGGCAAAAGGCCGCGGAGGCAAGGGCGGTTTGATGGGCTCAGAAAAGGAGAGAAGAGAAAGAGAGGCCCGACAACTATTTCCGGAGACCGAAAACGTCTGATGATAGACCGGCTAGACTGGCGCTATAAATATCCGGTGGGGTATCAAACAGACTGCCAATGCGATGAAACTTGGCAGGCGGCCTACCTACACTAATATAAGACCGCACGTCAACTTTCATCCCAATCAGAGAACATTTTCCGGCCACTTATAAAATAATATTTCGGAGGTGCCACGGGCACGTTCAAGTGTGTCTGGGCTTAGAACGGGCAATGGAAAGAACTGGGAAACCCGGACGAATGCAAGTTTTGAAAAACATGATGATGCAATGCACATGATGACAAGGCAAGATGCAACACACAAGCAAATTACATGGCAAGACAGCGAATAACTGGAAGACACCTAGCGCATCGGTCTCGGGGCGCCACAGAAGTTCACCATCACTTTCAGCTCGTCCAACGAGCTCAAGTGTGCGGTGAGGGAGTCCTTGATTACGGGGTCCTCGGGCGTCCGGGCTATGTGACATGGGTCGGACTGATGGGCCGTGCAGATACAAGACAGAAGAATTTCCCCCGTGTCCGGATGGGACTCTCCTTGGTATAGGAGGCAAGATTGGCGTGCAAATATGAAGATTCCTTTCTCTGTAAACTGACTTTGTACAACCCTAGCCCCCTCCGGCATCTATATAAACCGGAGGGTTTAGACCGTAGAGGCAATCATAATCATACAGCCTAGACATCTAAGGTTTACCCATTACGATCTCGTGGTAGATCAACTCTTGTAACCCCTATACTCATCAAAGTCAATCAAGCAGGACATCGGGTATTACCTCCATCAAGAGGGCCCAAACCTGGGTAAACACTCTGTCCCTGTCTCTTGTTACCTTCGATCCTTAGACGCACAGTTCGGGACCCCCTACCCGAGATCTGCCGGTTTTGACACCGACATTGGTGCTTCCATTGAGAGTTCCACTATGCCGTCGTCGAAAGGCTCAATGGCTCACCTTGTCATCAAGGACAGTATCACTTTTGGAGGAGCCCTAGTTTCAGGGCAGACTCTTCGGCTTGGCGGCTTCACCATGGGTGCCCGTTCGGCCGTTAAGCCGAAAGTGACCCCCCAAGTCACGAAAATCCTCTCCGTATTAGCCCCGAACACTCCGACAAGATGGATCTGACAGATCTATCATCATTGAACGAGCTGCTAGATCACATCACTGCCCTGGGAGTCTCAACTGACTATGATCGTATCAGGCTTAAACCCAACCAGAGAGAAATTAAAACAACACTGATCACCCATCAGGTAGCGGTTGTGGAGGAACAAGCTGACAATAACTCTTCTCCTACGTTGAGAAGAAACTACGTTCCGATTTCCGAACCTAGAAAACCGGATACCCTTCCTCGGGAGGACACTCCCTGCCCTCTAGACATAAAATCAGACATTAAGCCTGAGAATTCACCGGACACTCCAGAAACTGGCTGGTAACCTCAAAAATTCTTCGAACTTCGGATTCCACAGTGGGTCAAGGTGCGAATTTAAGCCCGCCCACCCACAACAAGCAACATTCTCAAAGCAATTCCGGTCCTCCGAACATATGCGACCTAGCGTATGTGTGGCAGCAGCCCCACGACACAGTCCATCTCTTTTGGGCCAGATTCCTTCTTGTTAAAAACAAGATAAAAGACTGATGCAACTGAGGTAGTCCTGGACTATGGGCTCCTCGGGCGTCCGACCTGTTATCTATTGGGCCGGACTGATGGGCTATGCAGACATGAAGGCCGAAGATTGTACCTGTGTCCGGATTGGATTCTCCTTGGTGTGGA